>NC_056725.1:426303413-426603413 GCF_019279795.1 Protopterus annectens
CATGGGTCTGATGAGGGAGGAATATAGGGGTACAATGACATCCTTGGATCTGGATGTGAATCCCTTCATGATGAGGTGTGCAAGGTAGAATGTTTTTCTAACCACTTTGGCAACGTGGGTGTCAAATGAGAAGTCGCTGTCGACTTGGGTCCCTAGGTCTCTGATTACTTTTTCTGTACTCAGTGGGTTGCTGTCTATGTGATAATTTGTGGGTACTTTGGTTTTCCCAAAGGGGATGACTATACATGTTTTGGCATTTAGTTTAAGGCCGTGACACCGGCACCAGTTGTCCGTTTCTGTGAGGCCTTTTTGTAGGATGTATGTATCTGCTGGTGTATCCACTATGGCGCCTAGTTTGCAGTCATCTGTGAACTTTGTCAGCCACAGCCCTCCCATGTTTGCTTTAACATCTGAGAAATAAATGCCGAACAAGAGGGGTCCCAGGACAGATCCCTGTGGGACACCACTTGTGACTGGCTTTGAGTCTGACATTGCTCCAGCGATTTTAACTTTATGGGTTCTGTCCTTTAGCCAGTTTGCAACCCATCTAGTGACATAAGGGTTTACTTTTAAGCTGTTGAGCTTATCTATGATGCCTGAGTGGGGTATTGTGTCGAAGGCCTTAGCCAAGTCCAGGTATGCTGTATGGACTGCTTTGCCCTCATCAATGGCTCTAGTGACTGTTTCGAAAAAGTCAACCAGGTTTAAAAGGCAGGGTCTGCCCTTTACAAAGCCAAACTGGGTGGGGTCAAGTGTATGTAGGTCCCCTATGTCTCTGTTTATGAGTTCCATAATGATTCTTTCCATAGCTTTGCAGACCAGGCTGGTTAAGCTTATGGGGCAGTAGTTTCCAGGGTCTGTAGAGGCACCCCCCTTGTGGAGTGGGACCACTGTTGCTGTACGCCAGTGTTCAGGTACATATCCCGAAGTAAGGCTAAGGTTAAATAGCATTTTTATGTGTGGGTTTAGCTCCTCTTGGAGTTCACGTAACACACAACCCGGGATACCATCAGGTCCCATTGATGCTGTGTTTTTTGCTTTGTTCAGGGCGGTTCTCACTTGGACATCTGAGATGACAGGGAGATTACATTCAGCTGGGATAAGTATTTCTTCTTTTGGGGGTGAGGGAGGCGAGAAATTTGCACTGAACCTGTCAGCCAGAATGTTGGGAATATCTGTGTGTTCAGTGTATTTTTTGTTGTTGTGAACCAACTCTGAGCATATCTGAGGGTTTCCGCCCAGGTTTCTAACATAGCTGAAGAAGGCTTTGTGGTTATCTTTAGTGTCCTTAGCGATTTTTCTCTCAAAGTTGGCCTTGGATGTTTTTATGAGAGAACGTAGTTTTCTGCTAATGTTGATCAGAGATGTCTTCCCTTCATGGAATTTTGCTCTGACGTACAATAGCTTCCTTCTTTTGTTATACAATTTGTTTATGGCTGAGGTCCACCAGACAGGATGCTTACCTTTGGTGGAGAGGGACTTGGATTTATTTGGGATTGCATGATCCATGCATTCTTGGAGATGTCCATAGAAAGCATTTGTGAAGGATTCGGCATTGTGGGATGTAGTATCCTCTGGCACAGTGGGCTTAAAGGATACCATCTCAGTCTTAAGAAGAGTGAAGTCTGCTTTTGAGAAGTTTTTCACTGTGGTCTTTTGTGCTGGGGGTGGAGGTGAGATATGAATATCCAGGGTGATTAGTTTGTGGTCAGATCTCACTAGTGAGGGGTATACTTCCGGTGTGGAGCATTTTGTCCCCATGTTTGTGATGATCAGGTCTAGTATATTATCTCCCCTAGTGGGAGAGGTGACTAGTTGTTCCAGTGCATTTGAATTTATGAATTCCAGGAACCTTTGGGCTAGGGTATTAGGGCTAGAATAATGTACCCAGTCTATGTTTGAGTAGTTAAAGTCTCTCAGTATGATGGTATTTTGTGATACAGTCATATCCTCCAATGTCTTCAGGAAGGCTGAGTGGAGTTCTTGAGATTGGGAGGGTGGTCTGTAACATGCTACCAGTTGCATAGCAGTTTTGCCAATGGTTAGTATCACCTGTATGGTCTCTGATGCTTCATGTGTTGCTACTAACCTGGAGGTGTGGGTGTCCTTGATGAATATGGACACTCCCCCTCCCTTTGTGGTTCGGCCAGGGTTTTGGGGCCGAAAAGCATGATACGAGGTATAGCCTGGTAGCGCTGGGGTGCTCTCAGGAGCCTTGAACCAGGTTTCAGTTACTGCACAGACGTCAATGTTCTCCATGCTGAGGAGTGCATCGAGTGCTTGCATCTTGAGATTTAGACTTCTGACGTTGAGCAGCATTACCCTTATTTTTTTTCCATTTTTGTTTTCTAAGGAGGTGGGTTTGTCTTTTGAGCCTTGCCTAAAAAAGGCACTATGGGGGTGGCAAGAGCCTTAGCCAATATCCGGAAGCCCAGTGGTGACAGGTGCAAGCCATCCCTTGCGAAGCAGCGTGGCTTGTCCAACATGTCATCCTAGGCAGACAGACATTGGATCCCCTTAGAATGACACCAGTACTTGAGCCAATTATTAAAGCTGATCATCTTGTCTTTGTATTGTGGTATCATTCTTGGTGAGGGCAAGATGCTGCTCAGGGTCAGGGTCATACCAGCCTGGGCTACATAATCGGAGAGCTCCTCTATGTCTCTTTTCATGTAGTCCAGGGAGGTACGTCTCAGGTCATTCACACCAGCATGGACAATGACGGAGTCATATTTGTACTTGCTTTGGAGTGACTTGAGTGCGTGTGTTATGTGGCGGATCCTAGCTCCCGATAGACAGCTCACAGTCACCCTCTCCTTGTTCAGCCTGGTCAGCGGGACATCAGTGTGTCTGACTATAGAGTCACCTATTACTAGTGTATCAGGCAAGGTGTTTGGCCTAAAGGGCTGTGATTGGTTGACACACTGATTTATTGAAGTATGTGTTGCATGTGTTTTGTTTTGAGGTGGTGGATTTTTGGATGTCTGATTTGGGAGCCTCTGTTGTTTTGGTAAGTTTTTTATTAGAGCCTCCGAGTATGTCTTTGTGTTTTTATGTGTTTGGTATGCAGTTGTGGTAGGTCTATGTGGGACTGGGATTGTTGTGTGTGTGGTTACCATCTCCTCCTGTCTGGTCATGCCAGTCCTGAGTTGAGAAAGTTCAGCCTCCAGTTTGGCTATATAGTTGCATCTCTCACATGTATTTGTGTTTGTTGGGAGGAGGAGAGGGTTGTCTGTGTACATGAGACAATTGTAGCATTGTCTCAAGATACCCAGATTGACCAGCTGAACTGGAGAGGACGCCAGTAATCTACCACTCGACATGCTAGAACAGTATAAGGGAGTGCTGTACCTTTAAGGGAAGTGGATATTCACAGGGGTGGTAAGTAGATGTAGTGCTTTACTTAGTACGAGACTGCTTACTTAGTAGAGAAGTATTGAGAACAAGTGCTAGGCTTATAATATAGTGAGTAGTCTGATTATACTAAGAGTAGAGCTTCCTTAAGGGAAAATTTGAAGAGCAGACCTGGCAGAGCCAGAAGAAGTTTAACCTTGTTTAACTGGCGCTGCACTATGCGCACAACCGCACAAAGCCGCGCAAACGCGGATTTTAAACAGTGAACTACAAAAGAGCTAGAAATGATCCAAAACAACCAATTACTACAGCTTCTTGTGCTGAGGTCACTTCCTACAGGGACAGGTAGGCTGCTCAAGGCTCCCCACTCCCACTGGTGAGCAAAGAAACTTCCTTCTATCCAAGTAAGGTAATGGACAACACAGGAACTATACCACAGCCCAGAATACAGCAATGCCTGTAAACTGGTCTAAACTAGTCGAGGAGAGGCGGGAAAACAAGGATTATTTTTTGTTTTTTTTGATAGAAACACACAGAAAATGCAGAAACAGTGATAAATCAGTTACACAGGATAGCACACTTTAGTGGGCAGCCTCAACAGTTAAATTAAACAAACAAACAAACAAACAAACTTTCGATCAAATTCGACAAAAATGTAACTTTAAGTGCAGATTTTAAAATAATGCAGCAAACAGTTAAAAAACAGTTCAAGCTAGTTCAGGGTAAGCTACAGAAGCTATTCCAAGTGAAAAAAAAAGCAAAGATACTTAAATCCAGAAAGTAGTCACTTTTCTGAGTTCCCTGCTGCTAGGACCACCTTTTACAAACCCAAACTGAGTGGGGTCCAGGGATTGGAGGTTACCTATGTCTCTGTTTATAAGCTCCAAGATGGTACATTCCATGGCCCTGCAGACCAGGCTCGTCAGGCTAATGGGGCAGTAGTTTCTGGGGTCTGTGGTGGCACCCCTTTTGTGGAGTGGGATAAAACTCGCAGTGCACCATTCAGTAGGCACATAGCCTGAGGTGAGGCTATGATTGAACATGATACCTAGGTGGGGAGCCAGTCCGTTCTGTAGTTCATGCAGTAGGAAGCCTGGGATGTTGTCTGGTCCCATGGATGCTGTGTTCTTGTCTTTGGAGAGTGTGGTCTTTACTTGTTCATCTGTGGTTACAGGGGCTTTGCATTCTTCCGGTATTGGAGGGTGAGAGGGGGGTAAAGTTAGCACTGAACCTTTCTGCCAGGATGTTGGCAATATTGGTTGGTTCTGTATATTTAGTGCCATTGTACTGTAGCTCAGAGCAGATCTGAGAGTTGCCATTGAGATTCTTGACATAGCTGTAGAATGCTTTGTGGTTGTCTTTGGAATCAGTGGCAATTTTATTTTCAAAACTGGCTTTGGAGGATTTTATGAGGGATCTCAGCTTCTTGCTGAGGCGGACCAGGGAGTTCCTCTAATCTTGGGATTTTACTCTTTTTTGCAACAGCTTCTTCCCTCTGTTGCAGAGTTTATTTATGGCAGAGGACCACCAGATCGGCTTCCTTTTCTGGAGGATAGCATATTGGTTCTGTTGGGGATGGCATGATCCATGCACTCATGTATGTGCTTATACAGTGCATTTGTGTAAGATTCTGCAGTCGTACCTCAATTTTCCGTGAAGTTTGCCACCTCTGTCTTAAGAAGCATGAAGTTGGCTTTGGAGTAGTTTTTGATGGTGGTTTCCTTAATAGGGAGTGGGGGTGGGATATGGATGTCTAGAGTGATTAGCTTCTGGTCGGATATGACCAGCAAGGAGTTGACCTCTGGCATGGAACACCGGTTACCCATATTGGTAATGACCAGGTTCAGGAAATTGCTGCCTCTGGTGGGGGTGTGGACAAACTGATCCAAGGCATTGGAATTTATGAATTCCTGAAAACGTTGAGCAAATGAGTTGGTACATGAATAGTTTTCCCACTTGATGGTGGGGTAGTTGAAATCTCCCATAATTAAGGTATTGGGTTGTACCTTAATATTTTCCAGTATCTTAAGAAATGAAGAGTGGGAATCCTGGGGCATGGTGGGGGATCTGTAACAAGTTACAACCTGGATTGCAGTCTTGCCCAGTGTTAGTTGCACTTGGATAATTTCAGATTCATTATGTTGAGGAACTAGCCTGGAAGTGTGGATATTCTTAATGAATATGGACACGCCTCCACCTTTAGTGTTTCGGTCCAAAAGGTGTTGTATGAATTATAGCCTGGTAATTCAGGGGTGCTCTCTGGAGCCTTGAACCAGGTCTCTGTCACTGCACAGATGTCAATGTTCTCCATTTTAAGGAGTGCCTCGAGTGAATGCATTTTGAGGTTTAGATTTCTAGCATTGAGTAGCATTACCCTCAGAGTTTGCTTGCTTGTACCTGTTACGGTGGTGAATTTAGCATTTGAACCTTGCCTAAAAAAGGCACTATAGGGGTGGCAAGAGCCTTAGCCAGTATCCGGAATCCCAGGGGCGACAGGTGCAGGCCATCTCTGGCAATGCATTGTGGTCTGTCGACCATATCGTCCCAGGCAGACATACTGAATTCTTTTAGAACGACACCAGAAGCTTAGCCAATTGTTGAAGTCAATCATTTTGTTCTTGTACTGTGATATCACTCTGGGCAATGGGAGGATGCTACTCAGGGCTAGGGTCATACCTGCCTGGGCTACAATATCTGAGAGCTCTTCCATGTCTCTTTTCATGTAGTGAAGGGAGGAATGTCTCAGGTCATTTACACCAACATGGACAATGAAAAAGTCATATTTGTACTTGTTGTGGAGTGACCTGAGTGCATGCGTTATGTGGCGAATCCTGGCACCCGATAGGCACCTGACAGTAATTTTCTCCTTGTTTAGCCTGATGAGTGGGACATCAGTGTGCCTGACTATAGAGTCACGTATGACTAGTGTATTGGGTATGTTATTTTGCCTTATGGGCTGAGGTTGAGTGGCACACTGATTTTGTGGGCTATGTGTCATTTGGGTAATGTTGGGGGTGATGGTTGTCTGCGTTTCAGCTTGGGAGGTCTCTGTTTCTTGGGTAGATTTTTATTGAGAGCTTCTCTGAATGTGGGTGTGTGCTTTGTGTTTCTATGTTTGAGTTTTGGTAGTGTGGGTTTTGAAGGACTATGTGTTGAGTGTGGTGTGGTGCAGGTGTTAACCTTCTGCTCTTGACTGTCTAGTCCAGTCTTGGCAGGAGAGAGCTTAGCATCCGATTTGGCTATATAAGTGCATCTCTCACAGGTTATAGTGTTGGGTGGTAGGAGGAGAGGGTTGTCAGTGTACATGAGGTAATTGCTACATTTTCCCAAGATGCCCAGATTCATCAGGTGGACAGGAGAAAACACTGGGAGCTGACCCATGGACATGCCTGGATAGGTGCTTATTAATTTAAGTACTAAGAACTGTTTTCCTCTTGACAAGTGAGGAAAGTCGAGTACTGTAGTAATTTGTAGTTTATTTAGTGCGTACAATGAGTTCTGAGCAAGTACTGAGAACAAGGGAACAGTTTTGAGTGCTGAAACTAAAAAACTAGTTAGTTCCAGCTAAAAGTTTAGCACCAATCCCAAGATATTAAAACCTGTTCAACACTATTTCTTTTTTGTAAAATATGAAACGAAATATACAGAATGTTCTAAATGAGTTTTGCATAAACTGATATGTACAATATTGATAAAAATATTCAAACTACTATGGAAATATTTGAAATAAAGTCCAAATTGCATAAAACAAAGAAAATAAAGGGAAACAGCTGCATTTTTGCAAAGCATGTATTTTTCGTATTAAGCAGATATATCTGAGTTATCAGAAGTGTATAAAGTCCACAACGTGCCCTTAAGTCAGCTGTTACTTCATAAAACCAAAAAAAAACAAAAAAAGACTTAATCAGCCCACTACAATCTTTCTTGAAAGGGCTTAAAGTGTAAATAGTTCCAGTGGAGTCACTTCCACAACGTAAAAGGAATTTTATTAAGCACTTTTGTCTCTCTAAATAGAGAGACTTCTTCAGAATAAAAACACTTAATGCCTCTTAAATAGTAAAACAAGTACCATTAACAGGTCCACCCTTCAATCATTCAATTACACAATTCTTAATTCTTCTTAATAAAAACTAACCTGTAAGATTACAACAACCATAAAACCATATACTTGTATACAATGAAGAGCTCCAAATAGAAATGAAGGAGTTGCAATGGCAACTAAGGCTGAATGCCACAAACCCACCGAGTCTTAATGACAACATTTCTATATTACCATTGCTGAAACTAAAAGCTTTGGAATTGTAACAATACATGTTTTATCATGTCTATACAAATATAGAGTATAGTGTAGTTTGTAGTCATAGCATAAAAGCACATACTGATTTATAAGATTTTTTCCAGCAATTTTCCATTAACAAATTTAGCAACTGTCTGATCAATATTTAATTATTAATCAATATGCAGTTTCATAAAATTCTTGTGCAAAAAATGCTGTCTACTTGGTTGTCTACATGTAGCAGATGGCTCTTCTTGATCTTATATGTGATTAAAAAGTATCTCTTTCACATCCTTCCAAAAGTTTATAATTGAGAAGAAAATTTTTAAATCTAGTACAATTCATAACAGTAAAAAATTCTGATATGATACAGCTGGGAAGGTTATTTTTTCACTTGCTATGCATTCAGCTGCTCATTGTTCCCCTGCTTGCAGCTGAATGCACACTCTTTTGTCTTTAGTTTATTTCTGTCACATTACCAAATGCTGCATAGACCTGCATATTCATTGTAGCTGAAAGGGGAGGGGTGCAAATTGTAACTCAGTTCTTGGTTCCCAGATATTACTGGAGAACAATGATTGCAACAACTTTGATAAGGACTAAGATTAAAGGTAAATAATGGATAGACCTTCTATAGGTAAGATGGCGATCCAGGTCATAGCCTGCTATAGGTCCCCAAACATGTCCCTTGACTCTCACTCCATGTTCCTAAGCACCCTGGAATCTATCAAGGTCCAGCTCAACACTCTCATACTAGGAGACTTCAACTTCCCCTCCATCAACTGGGAAAACTACTGAAGCACCAATACACTGGCCCAACACTTCCTGGAATTCATCAGTTCCAATGCCCTGGACCAGCTCATTCTGACACCCACTAGAGGAAGCAACATCCTTGACCTGGTTATTACTAACATGGTTGACCATTGCTCTACACCAGTAGTCAATCCCTCCCTGGTCAGATCTGACCATAAACTAATCACCATGGAAATCCACATCTCACCCACACCCCCCGCAAAGGTAACCACCTTGAAAAACTTCTCCAAAGTTGACTTTGGACTCCTAAAAACAGAGGTGGCTAACTTCAAGGCACCCACGTCAATGGAAAATAGCTGCATGACTGCTGAATCATAAACCAGTGCACTGTACGAACATGTACATAAATGCATGGAACTAGCCATACCCAACAGAACCAAGACACTTTCCTCCAAATAAAGAAAGCCAATCTGGTGGTCCCCAACCATTAATAGACTACAACAGAAGGAAGAAACTGTTGCAGAAAAAGGTGAAGTCCAAGACTGGAAAAACTCCCATATTAGCATCACCAAAAAGTTGAGATCCCTCATTAGCCTCAACAAAAAGTTGAGATCCCTAATCAAATTCTCTAAAACCAGCTATGAAGGCAGAATCACAGCAGACACTAAAAACAATCACAAAGCCTTCTATAGTTATATCAAGAACCTCTACGGGAATAGCAAGATTTGCTCTGAGTTACTGCATAATGGTACCTGCTATACTGAGCCAACAAATATTGCCAACATACTGGCTGACAGATTCAGTGCCAACTTTACCCCTCTATCTCCTCTAAAGGACCAATCACAATACCGGAAGAATAACTAGCGAAAAACAAAAAGACAGCTTGGAATCACCAAAGCAAATTCTCTCTCAGTTTAAAACTCTCTCAGTTTAATGAAGCGCTTTTCGTCTTGCACATGTGGCAAGACTTCTTCAGAAACTGAACAAACTTCAACAACAAGCTTACACTTTTACTTGAGCAACTTGAGTTAAGTTGGCAAATAAGCACTGGGGCAATGTTTTACCCGGGTTTGAATGAGACAATATCTTTAAACAGTATATTGAAGTTGAAAAATCTTAAATGTTAATGTGTATGCATTTTTATAAAATGCGTTCATATTTGTGATATCTGACTTTATTTGACTTGGATTTGTAAGTTTCTGACTTTTTAGTTAACTAAGTAATATCATATTTTGAGAGTCAACACAATAATTTGAGATATAGTATTGTTAGTATATGTATATTTGTATATATATTTCTATCACCATTATAGGTAAAAATTCTGAAGCAAGGGAAGGGTTGAGATGTTCTAAAATATTGTCAGTCATATTTGTTTTTAAAAAGTGTTTTAAGTAGCAATAATGTGGATGTGCCCTTAAGACACAAGATTTTAATTAGAAGTGTCATGTGACAAAAAGGGTGTGTATATATTGCTTGTGTTGAAGTTTGTTCAGTTTCTGATGAAGTCTTGCCACATGTGCAAGAGGAAAAGCGCTTCATTAAACTGAGAGAGAATTAAACTGAGAGAGAATTTGCTTTGGTGTTTCCAAGCTGTCTTTTTGTTTTTCGCTAGTTTGTCATACTTTGGTTCCTGTCTGTTGGAGACAATACCGGAAGAATGCCAGGCACCCAGCATTACTGCAGCACAGGTTAAAGCTGCATTGTCCAAGGCCAAGAATACAGCTTCCATGGGACCCGATAATATCCCTGGCTGTATTTTACATGAACTACAAAGTGAACTTGCACCATATCTGTGTGCCCTGTTCAGTCACAGCCTCACCTCAGGCTTTGTCACTACTGAATGGCGCACTGCTACAGTCATCCCTCTCCATAAAGGGGTAGAGACTACAGACCCTGGGAATTATCGCCCTATTAGCCTGACAAGTCTGATATGTAAAACTATGGAGTGCATCATCATGGACCTGATTAACAAAGATATAGGAAATCTGTAAACTCTGGACCACACGCAGTTTGGCTTTGTGAAAGGGAGATTATGCCTGCTCAACCTGGTTGACTTATTTGAGTCAGTCACTAGGGCTGTGGAGGAAGGTAAGGCAGTGCATACAGCCTACTTCGATCTGGCCAAGGCCTTTGGTATCATTCCTCACTCGGGAATTATTGGTAAACTCACCAAACTGGGCATCAACCTCCTATATCAGGAGGTGGGTTGCAAATTGGCTCACAGATAGAACACACAGTGTGAAAGTAGCAAACTCCAAGTCAGACTGCAGACCAGTCACGAGTGGAGTCCCACGGGGATCGATTCTGGGTCCTCTCCTGTTCGGCACCTACTTCTCAGAAGTCCAGGCCAACACAAAGGGACTCTGGCTGACAAAGTTCACAGACAACTGCAGGCTGGGAGCCATTATTAACTCCCCAAGTGATGCAGACATCCTACAGAAAGGCCTCACTGAGACCAATGACTGATGTCGAAACCATGGCCTTAAGCTTAACTCCAAAAATGTGTCGTCATCCCCTTTGGTAAAAACTCAGTTCCCACTAATTACCACATCGATGGGAGCCCAATGAACACTGACGGTGTTATAAGAGATCTGGGGACACAGGTTTCAGCAACCGCTCCTTTGACCACCACATTGACACTGTGGTCAGAAAGTCCTTCTATGTGGCACATCTCATTATCAAGGGTTTTGCATCCAGGAAGAAAGAAGTCATTGTCTCTCTCTACTTTTTCCTCATTAGACCAATCATCGAGTATAATGCCCCATTTGGCATGTACCTCATTAGATACCTGCAACAGCTGGAGTGGCCACAGAACTACCTCATGAAGAGGATCCTAGGCATTAAACACATGTCCTATATGGAGATACTCAAATGACTCCAGCTATTGTCTGTCCCATATCGCCTACTTAGAGGTGATCTCTGTTTGACTTACAAAGCCATGTCTGACCCAGCTCTGTTAGAAATGCTACATCTAAAGAAATCCCAATCCCTCCATACCACATGCTCCAGAAACCTCAATCTCATTACCACAATCAACAGAACATGCTGGCGGGACAGGTTCATAACCCAGAGACTGCCCATGGTATGGAACAGACTTCCCATACATGTCAAGTACAGCACCTTACTGTCCCTCTTCAAGCAAAATCTTGATGAGTGGATGGCTAATAGAAAGTTCACCCCGGGGATCACTCCAGTGGCTCTACTTGATAGAGGCACTAGGAACTAACATTGGGCGGCACAATGCCAGGCCACTTCTATGGGCTAAGCTTGTAAAGGCTCCAGGGCCATTAGCCTAGTACACACCTATGAACCTATGAATCTATTAACCTACATAGTCAAGCAGGAGGGTTTTTTCTTTTATGTATTTTCCACTTACATTAATTAGATTGTTGCATTCTCTGACAACATTACCATGAGCAAAATCAGGTTGAAGTGATTTAGCAAGAACCTGCTAGCGATCAAGTTATAAAGTTAATGAAGGACTTTTATTGAGCACACCACTAAACAAATCTTTATCCACAAACACTATCACCATTAATTTAGGCAACTAACCAAGATACAGGTTGCTCTGATTACTACATGACAGCTCGGGTATTTGGCATTGGCAGACATTAGAGCCTAAGCATACCTGATATGCTCTAATGGCAACATTGGATCATAGGATCATAAGACGTTACTAGGCTATTGGCCATGAGGCCCTTACAAGCCTAGCCAAGAATTTAGCCCATGTTCTGACAAGTCAGGACCTGATGCCCCTGTGCAGCAGGGACACAGGTGAAATCCCAGGGGTGTATTTTCTACTCCCCATCCAATTATCCAGGTTGCACTTAAAAAGGGTTAATGAGCAATGCTGCTTTACATGGAACAGAAGTCTATTCTGCAGAAGGGAGAGTCTCTGGGAAACATATCTGTCCCGCCAACAAGTCCCATTGATGTCACAGACCAGGTTGAGGTCACGCATGTGGGTTACTTGAGTGGAGCTAGGCTTGCGGATATGCAGCAGTCCCATCAAGGCGGGGTCTGAGATTGCTTTGTATGCCAGACAGAGGTCACCTCTGAGGAGTCTGTATGGCTTTTAGCCTATCTGTGTAAGGTAGATGTTTGAGGCCCTGGATTCTCCTGGTGAAGAACTGCTGTGGTCTCTCCAGCTGCTGCATGTGCTTTGTGAGGTACATGCCAAAAGGGGTGTTGTACTCAATAATGGATCTTATAAAGGAAGAATACAGGGATGTTATAACCTCCTTGTCCCTGAATGAGATATCCTTCCTAATAATATGGGCCATGTAGAAAGCTTTCTGTAAAATGGAGGCAATATTGTGGTCAAAAGATAGTTTGCTATCAACCTTGGTGCCCAAGTCCCTCATTACTGATTGCATGCTTAGGACCTTGTTATTAATGCAATAATTTGTGGGGAGGTCACTCTCCCCAAAGGGGATGATGATGCATTTTTTGGCATTCAGTTTGAGGCCATTTTTCTGATACTAGTCATTTGTTTGGGTGAGACCCTCTTGGAGGATGTCCACATCACTAGGGGAATTGATCTGCAAACTTGGTCAGCCAAAGCTGACTGGGTTTGGCCTGCACCTCTTAAAAGTATATCTCAAACAACAGAGGCCCCAAGACCAATCCCTGGGGTACACCACTCATTATGGGTCTACTGCTTGAGGTGGCTTCTCCTATTTTGACTAGGTGGGGTCTCTCAGTGAGCCAGTTTGCTACTCATCTGGTAACATGGATTGATGTCTAGTTGAGAGAGTTTATCTATTTTACCACAGTGGAAATAGTATCAAAGGCTTTGGCTGGGTGAAGGTAGGTGGTGTGCACCGTCTTCCCCTCGTCCATGGCTTTGGTGACTGTCTCAAAGCAGTCAACCAGATTTAACAGGCACAACCTCCTCTTGATGAAATCAAACTGTGTGGGATAGAGTGTTTGGAGGTTGCCAATGTCGTTGCTAATGAGGCCCATGATAATCTCTTCCATGGCCTTGCAGATCAGGCTAGTTAGGCAGATGGCTCTATAATTTCTTGGATCAATGGCCACTCTACCTTTGTGCAAAGGAATGACAGTGGCTGTCCTCCACTCAGCTGGGATGAAGTTGTCTGTTAGGCTTTGGTTGAATAGGGTGCCTAATGGTGCTGCAAGTTCCTGCCTGAGTTCATGTAGGATGCAGCCTGGGATGTTATCGGGTCCCATGGAGGCTGTATTATTTGCCTTTGAGAGGGTAGTGATGACTTGCTCCCTAGAGATAAGGGGGGGAGGTGTTGAGGATGTCCTGATTTACAGATGGGGAACAGAGGGGGTGAAGTTTTTGCTGAACCTGTCTACCAGCAGGTTGGCTATATCTATGGTGTTTGTGTATGTGGTGTTCTTGACTACCACTTCTGAGCAGCTCTGAATGCTTTGTTTGAGATTGCAGACATATGTGAAGAAGGTTTTATGATTGTCTTTAGTAGATGTGACCAGCTTGGACTTGAAGTTTGCTTTGGAGGATTTCACTAGTGCTCTTATTTGCCTGTTCAGGCTAAGGAGATATTGCCTCCAGTTAGGCACCTGCTCCTACTTGGTCCTGGACAGTATTTTTTTCTTTTATTAAAGAGTTTATTTATTGCAGATGTCCACCAGATAGGTTTACTCTTCCTTGAGGATGATGATTATGTCCTGCCAGGTGTTTCTGATTCCTTGGAACTATAAATGCTCATATAGTACTTTGGTGTAGGTTTGAACATTTGTGCCAGTTCTTATGGAGGGAAAGGGGGCTGTGAAGCTGTTTATACCTTCCCTCAGGAGGTCATAAGCAGCTTTGGAGAAGTTTTTATGTTTGACCCAAGCTGAGGTGGGGGAGATGGTGACTTTGAAAATGACTGCTTTGTGGTCAGATTTTACAAGGGAGGATGACACTGTAGGTATGCTGCAGTGGTTACTTATGTTGGTTAATACTAAGTCCAAGATATTATCACCTCTTGTGGGGGTTGAGACCAGCTGGTCCAAGGCATTTGCATTGACGAAATCAAGGAATGTCTGAGCATTTGTGTTTTTGCATAAATAGTCCTTCCAATCTATGGTTGGATAGTTAAAGTCACCCAGGATCAGGGTAAAGGGTTGAATCTTGATTGATTTGAAGAGGTCCAAATAACTGGAGTGGGCATCTTGAGTCAAAGTTGGGGGCCTGCAGCTCACTATGATTTAAATAGGGGTCCTGTCAATGGTTCACTGCACCTGGATTGTTGATCAGTATGGAGGTGTTTATGTCTTTAATATATATTGAAATTCCACCTCCTTTTGCTTTGCTGCCCATGGTTTAGAGGTCTGAATGTATGATAGGATGAGTAACCTGGTATGGCTGGGGTGATCTCTGCAGCTTTGAACCAGGTTTCTGGGGCTGCACAGATGTCAACATTTTTCAGTGTTACGAATGCTTGCAATGAGTGCAGTTTCATGTTTAGACCCCTAACATTTAGCAGCATGACCTTTTCAATCTTTTTACATAAACAGATGCTGATCAGATGTGAAGGTTATACATTATCACCATCAGCAGCAGCATCACCATTCATTAAACAAAATTAATTCTTGTTGTATGTCAGATTACTTTTAGTACCTATACCATACAGATGTGTAGCTAGCTATTTTGCCATCCCCTGATCTGGTTCCTCCCTCAACTTTAAGTTATTGGGCAAAAAAGAAAAAAAAGAAAAAAAAGAAAAAACATGGAGCAAGCAGGTTGTTTTTTTCATCATTTGCACTCAGGTGCAAGTACCACAGTTTATTCCACACACACACAGCATTAAAGTGGTTCAGTTCTGACAGCAAATGCAGTACTAGCATTTCCAAATGCCAGTTTTGTGCTTATGACTGATTGGGATCTAGTTTTTGTGCCTCTTAACACTTTGCATCCAGAGCAGCTGCTCCCTTTACCTGACCCTAACTGTATTTCTGTTCAGAAGCATTCTTTTTTTCCTGGAAGAACAGATAACCTGAATTGACCCCAACAGTTCTATAGTACATCTTTTGGATGTAAATGTGGAACACGTTTTAAAACCTTTCTTGGATTGTTCAGTACTGTGTTCTCATGCTGCTCTGATGTATCTGTATAAAATAGTCCCGATAAAAACTCTGTAGAGGGTGTATTATCACTATACCTAATCAGTGATTCAATGATTGCTTTATAAGGGTAACAGTTATCTGGAATATCAGAGGGTCACTCCCTACATCATCCATCTGACTAAAATAGTAGTAACAGGGTAGTTTTTGAAGCTTACTCTAGCCCTATATTATCTGTTGCCACCAACTGCCTTGATAATCTTGCATGATAGGTATATCACAGTGTTATTCGGATCAATGTAATCTTCACTGTTCCTAGCAATGTAAAATTTGAGGGGCATTATCTCCTATAGTTAATAAAGGGGGTACTTCAACAAAAAAAGCTTTTTTTAATAGTTTGAGCTAATAGTAGACAGAAAAAATCTAATTCTGACATGGCACATTCTTGCAACAATCGTGTTTAATAACTTTTTTCATTCTATTTATCTCAGTTGGTATCCTGCCCATGTAAGACTCCAACGCTATATCAAAATCCTTTCCCATTAGAATTGCATTACATTTATTCCCATTCATTCTAACAGTGTCACTAAGCCTTACAAAGACTGCATATTATCATTATTTGGGCTCTAAACATTTCCAGTAAATCATTTGTTGTCCTTGGTTTGAATTTTGGTTAAATTCCATGTGCCTTCCTCATCTTTTCCTTCATCATTTTGACCAGCCTTGTGAGTTATGAAAGAAAGTTGATAACCCTCTTTTTTGCTGACTTAAAACAGCTAGTAATCCCCCCCCCATTATAACTTTTCGAATTACTGATGGTATCCTTTTGACTGAATGTAATTTATATTGTAGACATATTAATTGTACTTTACTTTTATTTATATATCTATAATTGCTTTCCTTTTTAGTGCAGTTGGCATCCCATTTAGATTTAAGGATACATATTCATGTAGTTTCCACCTGTTAATATACAAGTGTCCCTACTTATGGAATTATTGTAACAGCTGGTAGCATTTCCTAGTCTGGCAGCCTGGCCTAAAGCATTAACTTTCTGCCCTCTCACCACAAAACGATAAATAGAGTAGTTACACTAAGAAGTTGAGTTAAATGTCCACATGAAGCTATAAGTTAGGGTTACCACCTGTCCCACTTTGAGAGGGACAGTGCCTTTTTGGGCAGTTGTGCCCTGCAAATAAATTGTAAAAATGGCAAATGTCTTGAGATTTTAGGGCAAAATTATTTCCTATATTTTATGTAATAGTTGCATAAACAGTTATTCTGTATCTGAAACACCTAAATGTTATAAGAAACAGAATAAGCAACTAAAATGCTACAGAATAAGCTTTTATGTAGGCAAAAAAGTGAAGTTCTGTCATTTGTACTGGTCGTGGGTATTTTTTGGCTTGCAAAATCTGACGTTTATACCAGAAATGTCCCACTCTCGGCATTTGAAAAGGTGGCAACCCTACTGTAAGTGTGCAAAGAAAATAAGCTTGACTAGAACCAAAAAACTGTCAGTAGTATTACCCTAAGTGACACTATTTATATCACTCTCTCCTCTTCCCTTTCAGAATAATGTGCCCTTGTACATCTGAAACATTATTGCATATGACATTTTGAAACGCATTAAGACCAAGTACTGAGATTACTATCTCTTAAAAGCAATAGTATATCTAAAATCAGATTAGATGCTTCTCTATTAGCTTTCAACATCAAATGCACTAGAAAAACATATTATAGCAATTAATAAATCATGTCCCCTTTGTTCACTTGACAGCTATAATGCAAATACAACGCATTATGTGAAGTTAAGCTTTGCACTTGCACATCTTTAAAAGGTTCTGGGTCATTATTTATAGTCCAGGACTTTGCAAGTATGCAGCAGTCAGGTGCGAAGAGTGGCACTGTATGGATATGTAAATACGTATATACATATTTGCAATGAAAATGGTAAGGTAAAACAATTTCTAAAAACACACCCACTTTTTGCAAAAGAGTAAATGGTATAAAGTTCATCATTTTCAAATTGTGAATTTCTTCACAAAACTATAAGTTGCATATGATTTGGCGTATTGTGGGCAAGTATGGCTGAGTGCAGTCATGCTCAAAACATTTTAGAAAAACTGCAGACTCCACAGCAACTGTTTTTTTTTTTTTTTTAAAAAAGAAGGGTTATCATTTTTTTATATAGGGATAACCTTTTGTGGACACCTTGAATATTTCATTAAAGAATAGAAAGGGGGTTATAAGGCAGAGTGAAAAAAGGGGAGACAAAAAAAGAGGTCAACACACAAGGGAAGCATTAAGAGGATTTGTGCAGGAGGAGGTAGAAGACAATGAGCACTATATTTTTAATCAGGGGACAGACCCCCTATTTTTCAATTTTTTTTTTAAGCAGACTCCATGTCTTTTTGAAATGTTTATGTACAGTGGGACATGCATTCAGACTCGGCAAAAATGTAAAAATATGCTGATATACCTCATTTTGTGTAATGCTATGGTGCATAGACATGTATATAAATTTGCCTAATTTGTATAACAAATCTGTAAATTGACCTGAATTTATACCAAATCATTGAGCATCTCCATATTAATTAGCTGAGATAGGCAGAAATGTGTTACAATTCCGCCGACATCTCAAAGTAAGGAAAACTTTATAAAATAGTTATGATTTAGTAAGACACTTTAACATTTACTATAATATTGATGGCAAGCTCACCTGCAATAAATTTTGATGTGTAGTGTGCGTGTATTTATTCCATTGCATAAATGGTAATTTTGGTCAATTTGTTGAAGTTGCATCACATGTACAGTACATTAATTTTAGTAAATGATCATTAAAAAAGGTAATGTGTTGATTGCGCATACATGGAAAAATTGCTTATTGTTCTTGAGAAATTTCAATGTGAAAAGGACATAAACAGACATGAATAAATATGGTGTTCTGCTACTGACAGTGGGGGGAAAATACATGCCAATGGCAGATAGCAATGCAGATTTTTTTGTGCAAGTACTGCCATTATTGAAAAAACTGTAGTTGTGTAGTTTAGATAACATTGCTGTTTGCTTATTTATTCAGATAATACCTCACTGTGGAAGCAGAAATAGCAGGCCAGTGGTTTCTGCTTTAACAACTGATGTCATTCAAACAGTACTGTGACAAGTGTCTGATTGTAGCCCCCCCTCCTTTTTTTCTGTGTAGTACTGAAGGAAAATAAGGGATCAATGCATGGACATGATACATTTTGCCAAGAAGAAAATTGTGTTTTGCCAAGAAGAAAATTGTGTACTGATGGCAGCACTTAGGACATATGGGAGAGTTATTTTTGTTAAAGGAGGGCCTAGACTTGCCGAGAGGAACAATGGCTAGTGTCAAATAGTTGTTGAAATCAATGCAGCTGGAGGCAGAAACATATCATTGTTTCAGTGGAAGAAAAGTGCAAATTATATGATAGAACGTGCTAGAAACAAGGACAGACAGAATGCAATTTCCAGGACCACTATGGGGAGGGCTCTTAAACTTATTAAGTTAACACCAGATTATGAGTACCTTTTTTTCCATCTGTGGGGTATGATACAGAAGACGGTGGAACTGGAATAATTAGAGGTGGTATGGACACTGTTTCTTTAAACCAAATTCTGCAGCAGCATTTATATTCATCAGCTCCTGAAGGTTGGTTTAAAGTGTATACCTTTTATAGTCAAAACTGAATGGTGACAAAGACAGCTGTAATTAAACACATCACAATTCATTATTGACAAATAAAAATTAAGGCAGCGTGCATGGTAAGTGTCTCACTGACCCCCTTGTAAACATACTATACCTCATGATGTCGCATTATTATTATTAATATTTTGTAACAATTTCTTTTACAGAGTCATCACCAGAAACAAACAGTGCATCTATGTCAATAAATATGGATGAAGTCAGCAGCAGAATGGGTGTAGCTGCTGACTTGGAGATGTACAGCATTTCCATTAAGGCAGGGTCAGAGATTGCCCAATAGGCCAGGCATAAGTCACCTCTCAGCAGCCTATAAGATACAGAGTAAAGTGACAGGGCTTTCAGCCTGTCCACGTAGGTCATAGTTTGCAGTCCCTGTATTTTCTTAGTGAGAAACCTCTGAGGTCTCTCCAGTTGCTGGAGGTATCTACTGAGGTGCATGCAAAAGAGTTTAATGCACCCTTTTGTGTGTCAAAATTCTAAATTAAATGCACATGTTCCTGTGAAATACAATTTCTGTCTAGTCTAGCTCAATTACTGTACCTTGGGGAATAATATGTAAATTCTGTCCAAGTTCCTACTTAGGAATTTACATCTTTCATAACAAATATTTTGATAAATTTCTTCAGAAATCTACCCTCTTTTATTATATTTCCCATCTAGACCCCCCAGGTACATCATCATTGCTGCAAATCAAATTCCAGTCCTCAACTATAAATAATATTCCCTGCTGAAAGCTGATTATTTCTCCCAATTTTTTTAAAACTCCATAATAGCACTTTTAGGTGGAATATATTTATATGCCAAAGTAAACATCTTCCCTTGCCAGTATCCCCTTATTACCACAAATCTGCCATTATTATTATTTTCCTCTTCCATCACTATTGGAGCTCCTCTAGCAATTAATATCAGTACACCTCTTTTCCTTTGTCACTGATATTCTGAATCCAGAAATTCTTTCTTTATCAAATTCACACTCTTATTTCTTTTCCCCTGTAGCATTGATATTTACAGTTTGTATTTCTTAATATAATTTGATATTCTTTCTTTTTTGTCTATACCTGTGAGACCTTCACATTCCAAGATAATATGGAAATTGTTGCCATTATGATAAATCATTATTCCCACCTATTATATATGACTGCTTTTTAAATTTCTATTTCTAGCTTTTGTATACATGCAACCATTAATGTTTGGTAGGTTAATCCTTTTTACAGTTTTTTCTTGCAATTAGTATTGCAACCTTTGTCACATTTTACAAGACTTTTGTTTAATGAAAACCCTTAAACAAAAAAGCTAAACACATCCTCAGAACACCCCCATAACCTGCTAAGTTAATACAAACATACAAAACTATGTACACTTTCAAATAATGAAGTTTTACTCTCCTAATATGAGAAATTGTCCATAATAGACATCTGCAAACACTAGCCTTAATTAACCTAAAATTGTAGCTATCCATGCTAAGACACTTTATTGCCTGTGTTTCTACTTCTTTATTCTCCTCCCAGATGTGAAATACAACTTGCATTCTTTCAGAAAACATTAACTTTTATCCTTGAAGAAACCAATGTTTTGGCTTTTTATTGCCCTATTGTCAACTTATCTACATGGAAACATAAAAGAAAAAAAGTAGTCCTCAGATGAAAGCTTCTAAACACAAGCTGAAACATTTATTGCTAAAGGAAAACTTTCATTATATATTTACTGTTCTCTTATTTACTTGTTTTCACTTAAAACTTGTTATTAGATTAAGCCAAGGGTCTTAATTCAGACACTCACTGGTGCAAAAGTAAGAGAAACCATATCAGCTCTACATATATTATGATTTGTGTAGTTTTGCACCCCATCCTCATCTAAACAACCTAAGATTACAGCTTATCTTAAACATGCTTTAGTCTAAACCTTTTCTCTTTTTGTATTGTAATGCCGACACTTGTTAATACTTGAATAGAGGAAATAGAGAAAAAAAGGCATTTGTTTTCTTATGTATCTATCACATATAAGAACAACTACAAATTCTTTACTTTAAAACTTGCAATTTATATTGTGAAAACTCTCATGGAAATACTGTTAAAACAGAAATTGTTTTACTTACTGTTACCTTTTTCCTTCTTTTTCCCCTCTTCTCAGTGTCTTTTCAAACATTAATGACATGAAGTGAGGCAAATGCCTTTCAGTTCCCCATAAGTTTAACAAAGTCAGCAAAAGTCTACTGTTTCTACTGTTTCTTATAGAGATGATTGATGCTTTGCAGTCTCACATTTATTCACTAATTTCTGTGTTGCTGGTCTTCTTCATGTTCATCGCCATCTCCCAACTCCAGATTTTGGGTCAGTTCCAAGGTACTCCCAGTTCTTCTAGTCATCTCCTGTGCTTTTCTTTGTCTGTCACGTATTTCCCTTTGGAACAGTGGAAGATGTTTCACTGGCAAAGTGTCTCTGTTTGCTTTATTATGAATAGAATGAGAAGCAGAGACACTTCTGCTTGATGGCTCACTTTTTGTTGGCCAAACTTTTGTATTTCCTTCTTAGCCTGTTCTGCATCAAAAACTACTTTGATCCTCCAGGAAAAAAATATTCTGAAGACAGCTGGATACAACAGCTTGAATCTAACACCTGATTCCCTGATTGCTGGAATAAATTTGTTTTTCATCTGCCTAGTGTATAGTGAATAATTATTTTTCACAAACACTCTACTGTCTCCAACATTTAATACTTTGTCCTTTTGACACATGTCAGCATCAACTGTTTCTGCTGATATGTTTGCATATTTTGTAATACAGGTCTTTGCTGCTGTCTCATGGCTAGATTTGAAGCATACACATTGTGTACCATTTTAATTAACAGTTCCTGCTGTGGAATGCCAGTCCAGTTACTTATTTGACTCTTCATAAAATTAATACAATCTGTTCCTTGTAGTTTCTCTGGTACAGCAGAAAGTGTCAGATTTTCCCCTACATGCTCTGTCCTGTAATTCTACCATTTTTGAAACATCTTTTCTTAAGCATACTCATCCAGCCTTTTCTTTATTTTGACCTCTGATTTTTATAGTTTTATCAGCTCATCTGAATATCTGTTTAAAGTTTTTTCCATTTTTTCCAGCCATTCGTTATTTGACTTAATATACTCCTTCAGTATTTTGTTTA
Organism: Protopterus annectens; assembly: GCF_019279795.1. NCBI lineage: Eukaryota > Metazoa > Chordata > Ceratodontiformes > Protopteridae > Protopterus > Protopterus annectens. Next base: position 426,325,707 of record NC_056725.1, read on the forward strand.
TTTTAATCAGCTCTGAGCACATTTGACTTATTTTTCCTCTAGATTACTGGGAGCCATGTCTTGCAACAAAGATGGGGCTTGAACTGCTTTTTTCTAAACGGTTGCAGGATTCTTCCCAGTCTCTGTTTTCTCTTCACCTTTTCTAGTTGATTTTCCTACAGTCTCTCTTAATGTCTTCTTTTTTATCATCCAGGAAATGAACTTACTAGTCAGTAACTGAAATTTATTAAAAGTGATCAGAGTTCCTGGCCCTTGTGTTTCAGTTTCTTTTTTCACACAAGGAGAGCTGAAGTTAATCTGTTAATCAGTGTGAAGCCATCTAAACAAAGTGATCAGATAAGTTTTTGATCATAACTCTAAATGTAAAATGGGGCCATACAAGACTGGAACTGACCAAAGGGTATTGATTTAAAAATCAGTGCTAACCTGCCTACCAAACCTCATCTATTAGTAAGCTGGAAAAGAATAAAAAAATAAAAGTGGTGCCATTTTTAAAACGCTGCACATGCACGAGACAAAACCTTACTTTAGTGCATGTGCCACACCTATTATGGTTCCATCCATCTTGATCAGGAAGACAAACAAGTAGCTTATAGTGCATAAGAATAACAGTCATCTTTCAACTGTATTTGGCCCTTATCAGACTCATTATAGAGTACAATGCCCCCTTTCATATGTACCTGGCCAAGCACATGCATCAGCTGGAATGTCCACAAAGGTTCCTCACAAAAGGAATACGTCACATAAACAGCATGTCCTATTCAGATCACCTCATGGTCCTATCTCTATACTCTGTTTGTTACAAACTGTTGAGAGGTGAACTATGCCTGACAGACAAGGCATCCTTGTCTCTACTGGACACAGGCAGCCTGTAAATCTTGCTCGAGCATATGTGTGTGTGTGTGTGTGTGTGTGTGTGTGTATGCATTTATGTATATATGTATCCCTTAAAATAACTTCTAAGATACATAAACTATATGTATATATGCATGTATGTATATGTACCCCTTAAAGTAACTTCTAAGATACATAAACTTGTGGGATAAATTTGAGATGCTTGGCTGGGCTTATAAAGATCCCAGTGGTCATTAGCCTAGTGTACACCTATGTACCTATGAACCTCTAATTGCTATAACTGTATGCACTTGACATGTTCACATTTTGAATAAAACTGGTAACTAAAAGCAATACACAGAGAGAAAATCATTTAAAAACCAAGAACCAGCAGATACAAGATCACACTATATGAGTTCAGCATACATGCTCTCCCAACTGCAACCAAACACTCTTGTTTCATGCACTATTTGAGAAAAGAAAAAAGCAATTACAATAAAAGCCATTTAAACAGAAGTCAATGATTAGGGACAAATGCTGTCTCTTCATTGAAGGTCTGAATCTTTTGTGAGTGTCCAGGAGATTCCTTCCTGGAGGACCTCAAAATATCCAACTCTGTCAGTTCTATTTCGAGTGCTCTAAAATCTGTTTTCCTTTGTTGACTTCTGAATCTGAGGAGATTGCTGTAAAAGAACAGTTTGTATTTGTTTGCACTTTTAACTAGAGAAATATTATTTGTTGCCTTAGCTTATTTACTAAGAAATGTCTGTGCACCTAACAGCTTGCCTGATTTGTTTAGTGGAATTTGAGAAAGAATACTGGACTAGCCTTTGCATTCTCTAGTATCTTGTAGCATGCTCTCAGATTTCCTTGTTCATAGGCTCATAGATTCATGGGAGATTACTAGGTTAATGGCTTAAAAGCCTTTATAAGCCTAGCCATTATTACCCAAATTTTACCCAATTTCTGATCCTTAAGGGCTAGAGGATGGCTTAGGTTTGTGCCTATGCCTTTAAGTATTTTACAGACTGTCCCTGTCCATAATGGACAAGGGCATAATCTAAGGAGTGAATTTGTGATTCCCCATCCAATGATCCAAACTGAGTTTGAAAAGGGTCAGGGAAGGGCTCTGCTTTACATACATAGAAAGCCTGCTCCAGAGAAGGGGTAATCTCTGAGACACATATCTGTCTCCAACATGTTTTGTTCATGTCACAGATGAGGCTCAGATTCTTAGACTGGGTGACCCTTGTGCAATTTGTCTTGCGAATGTGAACAGTTCCATCAGGGCTGGATTTGTGAGTATCTTGTAGGTTAGGCATAGAGCACCCCTTAATAGTCAGTAGTAGACAGAGTAAAGGGATAGGGCTTTAGTCTGTTCACATAGAACTTGTTGTTTACACCCTCTGTTTTTTGTAAGGATCCTTATGGCTGCTTCATTTGTTGCAAGCACCTAGTCAAGTAGTACATGGCAAAAGGTGCATTATACTCAATTATTGGTCAGACGAAGACCAAGTACAGTGGGACTATATCTTCCTTGGATCTGGATGCCATGCCTTTACTTATAAGTTGTGCAAGATAGAAGAACTTCCTCACCGCTGTGGACACATGGTATTCAAATTCAGGCTACTATCTATCTGTGTACTTAGATCTCTCACCTCTGAGACCACTCTAAGGGGCATGCTATTAATGTTGTAATTTGCAGGGGTATTTGACTTTCCAAAGTGTATGATTATGCATTTTTTTTTTGCATTTAGTTTTAGGCCATGGCTCTGGCACCAATCATTTGTCTGTTTCAGATCCTTCTGAAGGATCTCTACATCACTGGAGATTCAGTGATTGCCCGCAACTTGTTGTCAATAAACTTAGTCAGCCAAAGACCTTCTACATTATCCTTGACTTCAGAGAAATATATTCAGAACAGGAGAGGTCCGAGCACTGAACCCCATGACACACCACTAGTAACTATCCTCTTGCTGGATTTGGATTCACCTGCTCTAACAACTTGTGTCCTGTCCATGAGCCATTTGGGTATCCATCTGGTGATGTAGGGATTTATGGCCAGTATTGTGAGTTTATCTATAACTTCAGAGTGGGAAATTGTGTCAAATGCCTTAGCCAGGTCAAGGTAGGCAGTATGCACTGTTTTGTCCTGATCCACGGCTCTAGTGATTTTCTCAAAGAAGTCCACCAGACTGCGCAGGCATGACCTGCCCTTGACAAAGCTGAACTTGGTTGGGTCCAATGTTTGGAGGTTTCCTATGTCATTTTTTATCAGGTCCATGTTTATTCTTTCCATGACCTTGCATATAAAACTAGTCAAATTTATGGGTCTGTAATTTCCTGGGTCTGCTGATGATCCTCCTTCATGCACAGGGATGACTGTTGCTGAACTCCACTCCACAGGGACAAAGCCAGTCTGGAGGTTGGGGTTAAACAGAGATCCTAGTGGGCCTGATAAGTCTTATTTCATTCTATTTAAGCGGCATCCTGGAATATTGTTGATACCCGTCAAAACCATGTTTTTAACTTTAGAGAGTGCAGTGGTGATCTGTTCTTTAATGACAGCTGATACAAGAATGGTGAAGGGTATTTCTTGGGGGATAACCAGAGGTTATGGTGAGGAGAAATTTGAGCTGAATTTATTGGCCAGCAGATTTTCTATATCTTCTGGCAGAGTAGAGGTGATGCCGCCTGCAACTAATTTTGCACATTGTTGTGTGTTGCCTTTAAGGTTGTGGACATAACTGAAAAATGTCTTATAATTATTCTTAGCTTGGGAGGCTGTTTTTGCCTCAAAATTTGCTTTTGAAGACTGGATTAATTCACTGATTTGCTTGTTTAGACTGATGATGGAGTTGTGCACATTCTCTCTCTTACTTCTAGACAGGATTTTCTTGTTTTTGTTGTACAACTTATTTATACCGGGGATCCACCAGGGTGGCTTGTTTTTGCAGTTTGTCCTAGGCTTATTTCAGTCTGGTACTTCCATTTCTATGCAGTTGTTTATATGGTTGTACACAATGTTTGTGTACAAGTCTGCAAAGGCTCCTGTTTTTTCTGGGTTTGGGGGAGGTTGGAAATAGCTATGTCATCATGCAATAGGAGGCAGTTCGCCTTAGAAAATTTCTTAAAGAGGTTAGGTGGGGTTTCTAGTTTTATATTTATTTCAAGGGAGACTGCTTTGTGATCTGGTCTAAACAGTGAGGACATCACATTGGGGGGGGGGGGGGGTGCAATTCTCTCAGATATTTGTGAGCACCAGGTCTAGGATATTTGTATCTTTAGATGGAGTGCAGACTAGCTCCTCCAGAGCATTTGCATTGACAAAGTGTAGAAATCTTTGAGCCTGCATGTTAGTGTTCATGCATGCTTTTCAGTTAATGGAGGGGTAGTTGAAATCACCCATCAGTATGGTATTGGGCTGACTGGTAAGTGATTCTACTAAATTCAGAATGTTATATGGGTTTCCTGTTTTATGATGGGAGACCTATAGCTAGCAAGGATATGGTAATGGATTTCTTTCCTATGGTTAGCTGGACATGGAGTAGTTCAAGCATGTCATATTGTTTGACCAGCCTTGAGGTGTGCTAATGTTTTATGTAGCTGCATACACCTCCATCTTTTGCCCTTTCATGTGCAGTGGGTGATCAGAATGTGTGAAACACATTACAGCCATGTAATACCATTGTGCTTTCCATAGCTCTGAACCATGTTTTAGTAACTGCAGATGTCAGAATTCTTCAGGGTGAGGAGTACTTCCAGGAAATGTAGTTTCTTGTTGAGACTTCTAACAATGAGTAGTAATATCTTTAGCTTATTCTGAGTAGATTTTGCTATGTTGGAAAGTTTGTCTGTTTGGCAATGCCTAAAAAGGTACTATAGGGGTTGATAATGTTTTGGCTAATATCTGAAATTCTAGTGGTGACAGGTGAAGACCAGTCATGGCAAAGCAGCATAGCATGTCAATCATGTTCTCCAAGGCTGACAAATATTGGACCCCTTTGGAATGACAACAGTAGCTAAGCCAATTATTAAAGTCAATCATTTTCTGCTGGTATTGTGGCATCATCCTTGGAGATGGGAAAATGCTGCTCAGTGCTAGGCTCATACCTGCCTGTGTCACATATTCTGAGAGTTCAATCATGTCTCTCTAATGTAGTCCAGGGAGGTATATCTCAGGTCATTTATTCCCATATGGACTATGATTGAGTCATACTGGTACTCGAGGTTTAGTGATTTGAGTGCTTGCAATATGTGGTGAATCCTGGCCCTAACAGGCAACTAACATCAGTTTGTCTCACTATGGAGTTTCCTATGAGGGCGTGTGGGGTTATGCCTTATAGACTTCTTAGTTAAGTCACAATGAGATGTGGTTTTATGTGTTGCAGTGGAAGTTGTCATGTTTTGTGCATGCAGAGTTTCTGAAGACTGCATCTGAGAGGCCACTGAGGTTTGAATAAGTTACATGTGAGCACCTCCTCATATGTGGATCTATGTATCTGGTCATTTGTAAGTGTGGTGAGTATTGTGTGTGTCACTGACAAACTGTTTGGTGTTTTTGTGTCTGTATGTGAGAATCGTGCACCAACAACACTGTGTAACTACATCTCTGACATACTGTATTTATCTGTTTCAGAATTAAGTGGTTGTCAGTGTACATAAGGAAATTGCTACATTGCTTCAGAACGAGTCCACAAAGCTAGATGCAGAGATAGCAGAAAAGTGCCTATCCATGGCTGCTAGTCCTTAATATGTGCTTTACAATGGAAAAGAATGGGAAGTGCTTGCAACTGGACGAGGGGTGGGTTCTTACTTAGTGCTAACCTATCCAGTGATGCTGCCCAGCATGCAAACCAGCAGGACTTTGAACAGAAATAATTCTGAGTGCTGTAATAATGTGATTTAGTGCTAAGTAAATGTGGCAATGCTGCTCAGTAGACAAACTAGCTGCTCCTTGAGTAGAGTGTGATTGTGGAAAATTTCAGAGGTAGTTTTTAGAGGGAAAGTACATCTCCTGGTGATTGTGTATATACAAGGCACCACTACCCACAGCTGTGTGAAGCAAATGCAAACCTTATATAGGAGCAGAAAATGTCCACAGACCAATTAGGTAAGCACACAATAAACTGTTCATCAGAAATTCCCAGGTCAAATAGATGAAATCAGCTCTTTCCTGCCACAAAAGTGTAGACTTTAACCTTGTTAATATAAAATTACTGGTTTGGGGCCCAAGTGTTAGGGAACAATAAAACAGATGCCTAAAAGAATTGAAAATAGCCGCTGCAGTGTTGCAGTACTACCATTGCAGAACAGCAGCACTTAAAGCAGTGGAAAAATGCAAATTAAAACTTTAAGCAAGTGCAATACAATTGCAAAAGAATATTTAATTACATTTTTCTTGCCAAGGATGGCTTCAGATGCAAGCAAAATCTCTCAAACTCTCTGGCATCATCACTAAGTGGTAACAGCCCTGAATAACTGAGCCAAGACTCATGGAAATACTTGGGTTACACAGAACCAGAAAAAACAAGTTTTAAAGTAAGCACACCCACATGCCAATTAGGTAAGCACACAATAAACTTCCCACCAGCAGTCCCCAGCTCAAATAGATGAAATTAGCCATCTCCTGCCACAAGAGTATAGGCTTTGACCCTCTTAATGTAAAATAATGGGTTTGGAGCCCAAGAGTTTGGGAATCACAAAAAAGATACTTAAAAGCATTGAAAACAGTGGATACAGTATATTTACAAATGTAGAAGAGCAGCCCTTAAAGCAGTGGAAAAATGCAACTTAAGACTCTAAGCAAGTGCAGGAAATAACTGAGCCAAGACTCTTGCAAAATGCAAGGCTTATATGCAAGCAGAACAAAGCAAGTTTTAAACTAGATATGCTTACAGGCCGGTCTGCTAAGCACACAATAATAAAGGCAATAGTGGAGCTCTTTGAGAAACTTTAGCTTAATGTGTTAGTGGGGGAGATGGAGAATGCAAATTTAAGCAGGTAAAAGATAAGCAGAATATTAAAGCACTGAAACAGAAACTGGAGCAGAGTCACTTCTCTCACTATTAACCTTGTACTACAGTTTAAGATACAAGACTAATCAGAAATGTATCAGCAACACTGTTTATGGAAAACATGCTATAATAAATGACTAAGGCTCAAAATCTGACAGCAGTACACAGTTCTGCCACAACTGTGAATTAAACTACAAGACTATGGGCCAAAAGGGTTTAAAATACAAATGGATAGCTTTTACAAGTAATTCTACTTGTGGAAATAGAAGTGCAGAATAATGCAAAACACAACCTTCCCACAACTGCTAATAAAAATAAAAGACTAAGTTGACAGAACAAACTTAAGAAATACAAACAGATGGACCTAAGCAGAAAATTACAAAGTATTATTACCAGACAGGTCACTCAGTGCTACCCAAATATTTAAGCATAATTGAAATAATTAAAATAATTTAATTCTCTTTCCTTTTTTTGAAAAGCTAGTTACTCACGTTTCATACCTCTCCAGGTTTTGGACAAAAAAATGCATGCTGCTGATTACTGCTTCAGAAAACAGTTTTTTTTTGTGAGAGCCTAGGTTAAGTATGATGAATTGTCCTACTTTGTGTGGAGTGTTAAAGGGAGAAGGTTTTGGCATCCTTGATGATGCATGGCACTGCCAGAAACTACTGCTGGACTAAGTATTTACTTTCCCTGAAATACCCTAGTTAAGGAAAGAGTCATGTCTTCCCTTTTGAGAAATAAATTATAAACTACTACCAGAAGTAGAACAGTCCAGGAATACACTGCGAAAAAGCCAAAGTTCTCGGAACTTCTTTAATTGCACAAAACACACAACAACTAATTCCTCTAGCGCCTTGGCTTACAAAAAGCCTTTAACAGAGTATACTAAACCTTCCACAACTTCCTATATTTATACATCCTAGCCTAATTAACACTTCATTAACATATCAATTAAACCCTTACTCTTAAAAAAAACAGCTTATAAAAAACATTTCCAATTGCATTCTTTGTTCATTCCATTTGGAATCAGTGCATTAAACTTTAAAATAGAAATAGATTTTTTTCCTTAATTGTTTTTTAACATCATATAATAATTCATTACTTTTTTGCATTTGTTCTAAAATTGTAGCTTGTAAACCAGTAACATTACCTTCATGTGCCTGTAAAAAATGCATAGCTACTGGACTTATTTAATTTTTATTTTTTACATCTCTCACATGTTCCTTTAACCACTTAGAGAAACTTCTTTTTGTTTCTCCTATGTAATACTTATTAGAGGGGCATTTTAGCTATTAAAAACTGCAGTGGTACAATGGTAGTGTTGTTACCTCACAGCAAGAGGTTCTCCTGTTCGATTCTTGGCTGGAGTGCCTCCTGTGTGGAGTCTGCATGTCCTCCCTGCAGTCGAGTGGCCTCCCAAAAACATGCATGAATGGGTGTGCCTTCACTGAAGGTTAGGTGTCGGGCTGGCAACTTGGCACCATAAAAAATAAATGACTGCAAATCATTAGCAGACTGGAGTTCTGCTCTGGCGACCCCTAACTGGGAAAAGCTGAAAAGACAAACAATTACTGCCTCGCTATTACAATTAAAACAACCTTTTATTTCAATCTCTTTTCTATTAATTTGTGAACATTCATTAACTATAAATTGACATACTGAACATTTACCACATGTTATAGTCTCTATATTGTTCAATTCCAACTGTCTATTCTCTGAAGGTAACATAAACTTCCCTTTAACTATAAAATCTTTAATGTTCCTTCCCCTCATACATGAAAACCTTATTTTTTTGTTTTTAAGACAGACTAATCTATCATCTTTTAATAACATATCCCAATAATATTTTACTATCTTTACAAACTGGTCCGAAAATACTGTACACTTGGACACAAAATACATATATTCAAGAATTTCTCCTTCCTTATTACCTACTTCACTCCTTTCCAATTTATTGTATTCTCTACTGTCCCTTCTTACATAGCTCTTTCCCTTTATTCTTCTTTTAGTTCTATTCACTAATTTTACATCATAACCCCTGTTTATAAACATTTGGATCATTATTTCCAGTTCCTCTTTACATTCATTTTCTTCACTACATAATCTTTCCAGTCTTGTGAATTGTCCATATGGGACTGACTCCATTGTGTGTGGTGGACTAAGTATTTACTTTCCCTGAAATGGCTTAGTTAAAGAAAGAGTCATGTCTTCTCTTTTGAGAAATAAATTTGTACTGAAGTCTGGAACAAAACAGATTGTAGAACTTTCAATGTTTAGTCCTGTACCCATCAATTAAGCTTTACCTCATGTATTTACTTTGTCCCATAGCTAAAATGCCTGAAAGGACAGTGACTAATATATTTGTTACTTTTAACCCATGCTGTGATTCTGTGTATCCTTTCAATGATGCAGCATTTTTTTCATTCTGCTGAGTTTTAGTAGTGCAAAGCTAATAAATTCTCTAGGGTCTCCTCCCCCTGTATTTTCGGTAAGCCAACATTCTTATATTATTCCTTCAAACTCTGTTTTCAGTATCATTAGTTTTAGCGTACAAGTCAGCTGCTGCGTTGTGTAACTGAGTGACTTTAGTGTTATGTCTAGAACTTGTTTCGGTGCTGAGCTACTCTTTTGCCACATGAATAGTATTTCTTCATTATCATACTTCTTTCATAAATGTCCAGATTTTTGCCTCATATTTTTGGTCTTTCTGGAAAATCACTGAGGCTTGAAGTCATTAAATAATTATATTAATTTGAGCTTCAGATTTTATATCCTTTATAAAATGTATGCTAACACAAATCTTCTTATTCTAGGCACTTTCTAAGTTTATAAACATAATATTTAAAATCTGTCCCTATTTGTGGGCCTTTGTGTCCCTCCCATTATTTTAGGCTTTGTCCATGCTTCTGCTCAGAGGTTGAGGGGTATGGTCAGTATGATTTATTTGTGCACCATGATTGGCAGCAATGCTATAATATGTTGGATGTCTATGGCTGTGGATTGTAACAGCTTAGAAAGGCTTCAGCTGTGACTCCGATGGCTTTCTATGTCTTCTGAAAGGTTTTCCTTTTAGGTCATCATTTTGATTATGTGGAGTGATGCAGATGTATTAAATTTAGGTGTCATAGATTGACATTCAAAGCAAAACTGGTGAAGTCAAAAGCTGCTGGGTCTATATCCTCAGGCCTGTCTTTGACTTTGATATAATTTTTCCAAAAAAAAAAAACAAAACAAAAAAAAAACATTTCATGTGTTCTGTGCAAGTGAGGACCAGTATAATTTATGCTCACCCTAACTAATATCTATATGCCTATATGTATCTGCCATATAAGCTGTTTTTAATATTTGGTACTCCTCTGACAAGGAAATGGCTCTATAATGTTCAGTCACATTGAATTTCCTAGCTGGTAGGCAGACAAGTGAGCAGACAAGTTCCCTGTCAGTGGTTGCAGAATGATATTGTGTAGGTATATTAACATAACGAAAGGTGCAGTACCAGGTACATAAATATAGCAGCAATGCTCGAAACTTTATTACATACAAAACAGTGGATTTACTTTAGTCATGGTTTTATTTTCTTGTAAAGCACATTTCTAGAAATCACATTGTGTAAACTTTTTCGAACATAATACACACAAACAGAAAGTCATTTTGTAATTATGAAATGACATTTAAGCTTGAGATTCTGTCTGTTTCATTAAACTTCTTAGTATGCAGAGATGCACATCCCTTGGCAAATTAAAATTCTCTGACTGGAACACTTGTCATCATTTACTGCTTAACTATTGACTGGAAAACTGACACATGCAGTTTCATTTACTGCAAACTCCTTTATGTTCCAATACTAAGGATTAGCCCAAATTAGCAGTCTCCTGACAACTAAATTCTCCTGACATTAGCTTAATCCACAATTCAAGTGATCAATGTCTTTAAAAATCATTCCATGCTAATATTAAATAAATTAGGGCACTTTGTAGGTATACGAGAAGTGAGTTTTTAATTATTTGTTCATTGATCAAAAATGTTTTGTGTACATTACAGAATTGTTATTGGTGAGTAGTACCTATCCTCATGAAAGCCGCATGTTGCCTTATAACTCAGAATTAAATGCATCAAAACAACAAGAAAGTTCTGGTAGCTGCATGAATCTGAATTCTGGAGATTCGATAAGTAGAGGACAAGATGTGTTATAGGTTGTAGGAAAGGGCACATCAACCCTTTGCTGAGCAGGGCAGTATAGTGTTACAGCATGGCTTGGCTTCCATTAGCAGCATCTGACAAATCAATGTTAGGTATCAGTTACACGTACATTAGCAGATGTAAGGGAATCTGTTTTTCTAAAGAAGAGCTGAGGCCACTAAAGGGACATCATTGCTGAAGTCAAGTAACCTTGAGACTCCCTACTGCAGTGATGCTCTGCAGATGTAACCTGTTGTTTTCTTCTATCTTGGTGCTAGAAAGTAGACTGGATGCACTAGACCTTGTTCAGTATATGTGGAATTAGGCTGTTCATACTGCTGGTTCGCAGACAATTTAATTACCTAAATAGCTTGGAAGTTCATTTTTGAAAAATTGATGGTAGTGTGCTAGTGCAGTAATGTTGACACGCTGTCATAATACAGGAATTGTTACTGTGATCAGAGATACAAGATCCCTCCATTTAATAAGTGCATGTGTAGAACAGCTCCATTGTAAATAAGGGCAGTCACTTAGAGTACTGATAAGGTGGAATTCTGCATGCACTAGATGCTAATGATGCATCTTCTTCTGCTGCTGCTGAAATTAGAGCTGGTAGTTCCCCCCACTACCTGGTAGTGTCGCTGTCTTACAGTGCTAGAATAGGTGCTGCCTTTTTGGGAGTCTGTAAACAGATGCTCCACTTCTCTGTGGAAGAAGATTGTAGTTGCTCACTGTGACCATGAGGTGTCACTCTGCACCATGAGAAAGAGTGTGGCAGACTTTATCAGCTTTATGCTGCTGCTCACAAGCTGTTAGAATGTATCAATGTTCCCTGCATTTTTGGTGATTCCTCTCATGTGCTACAAGCTTTGTGTAATCATTTACTCATCTGTGTGATGACTTTTTTCTCTAGGGTCCACGGCAATACATGTATTCCTCACTTTTTGATTTTACTTGATTAGCGGGTAGTTCTGCTAACCACAAGTGCCCATTTGTAGACATAACCTTTGTCATGTTAATGGCAAATTGATACCAAGACTTCAGCAGTTACATGGCATAATAGCATCTTAGATATAAAAGAACACTGAATAGAAGGATGGCAGCAGTATTGACAACAACATTTTACAGTGTTGGATTGCACAAGAAAATGCAGAATGTAATAACACAACAGTGATGTACAGCTACCAATGTAATCTAAATACAGTAGGTTACCATTCTCCAAGCATATGGTCAGAAACTTACCGTTTTTCACTGCTGTTGTGATGGCTCTGTATGACATGTTTAGGTACCACCATTATCTGAAATGTTGCTGAATAAGGGTCAGAAAATGATGATGATTTTAAGCTGTCATTGCATATTACTATGATCAAGTGCCCATGTGTGCCACCAGTGGAACCTATGTTCCATGCCTATTAGCAGATGTAAATCTACATTAGGGATGGCAAGCGCCATCCTAGGTAATATAAATAAGTTCAGTATCACAAGCTGTTCATGGTGTGTTTGTATCCTATAAAAGGGTAAGTCCTTCACATTAGTTATAATGTGTATTTACTAGTTTTCAAACCCTGTAGGCCCATTTTCATTAGCTTTGTTACTGACATAGTTAACAAGTCAAGTTTTTATGTTTCTTTTAGAGCCTCCTGGTGCACCTATGAATGGACAACTTTTAGACTTGGTTTGTACTATGCTTAGCTTGGGATTTTGACTGTATTTTTTATTTTAATTAGGGTACTGGACTGAGTATTATAGGGTACTGGACTGAGTATTATGGGTATGCTAATTAGTTTAGTCTTAGGCAGGATAGGCGTTAACATCACTTCTAGAGTTATTTCATTTTTATATATTATGTTAAAGAAGTTATTCAGAAGTGAATTATAAATGAATGTTGGAATTAGCAGGTGTCCCTGAACACCAGAAGTGGTAAGCTGTCATTTGTAGTACTTCTACTGTTGATCCCATGCATCATAAATGGCATGCTTCTACTCTGGTAGTAGAAGATGGCAGCACTGACTAACCACAGATGATATGCTCAAGTCCTACCAGCAGAGGACAGGGTATGCTGGGGGTAGTACCATTCTAAACAACAATAAGGTTGTAACAATGACTACTGCACAGTACATGGCAGCCATTTCACACTGCAGTTAGCAGTGCCATATGCAGATACCATTATAAAGTACAGATGATGAAATAGCAGTCTTCTTTGAAATAAATAATTTAGTTAATACTTTGCATCACATGGATAAACACTGCATGAAATTAATGTAATACGTGAAATAATATGCAATAGAAATACAAAACTGAGTATCCCTGAAAAACTCAGTGATATCTATCTACTCTGTAAAATGAAACATGCAGATCTGTAAATATATAGCTGCAAAGTTAGTACTCATTTGGGGAAATGAAAATGCATGAGTTATGATCTGCTTACTGACTGTCACCTGCATGCACTGTTCTCTAGTCTGTTAAGGCACATCACTGTAAAGCATGATTCCATTACATCAGTGCCCCTTGGGCTTCTACTGAAATTTTTATGGGTGGGTATAGGTACCGTAGCCTGATACATTTTGTCTCCAGTTTTTTTTTAAGCTGTGTCAGAAATGCTAGAGAAAACACACCATCTAGAAAAGGTAAAATGTTTCTGTTTTGATGCATTTGTCATAGTCACTGTTTTCCCCTTTGACAGAGGTAGGTTTATATCAGTTATTAGTTTGGAGTGGTCCTAACTTTATGTGGCACGATCAGTTAAAGTACTGTTTGATAAAAAAGAAAGAAATTATGTACATACATTTTGTCTTATATCTAGGTTTATCTAGGTATAGGAGTGTTGTGTATGCCAGAATGAATGCATTAAAAAATAGACCAGAAAATTCCAATAGTCTAAGCATGAGTGTGTGGCTTAAAGGCTTTGAGAAGTTCTCTGACCAATTTAATGTACTACATGAACTTCTTTTCACAGAGCAGTAAAAAACAAAAAGGTTTCACTCTGATGATCTGAAACTATGTTAACATCTGTGCACTAGATTTAATTTTACTATGTCCCTACTGCCTTTTTTAATTTCTATGAACTATTTGTATTTTCTTGAGTCTTTCTATTTATGTCTGCTTTGTTTCTTCATCTCTCATGCTGTTTTGCAGTTCTTGTGAATGCTCTGATGCCCTCTGTTCTGCCCAGCTGTGTCTGTGGCAGTACCTCACTGTTTTGGCAGTCTAGCTTACTTCATTCTTTGTTTCCATGTGTGTACATATGGCTGCATATTTCTTCAGCTGCCACATGAACTTGCATGTTCAGCACATTCTGCACATCCTAGTGTGCCTGTTTACTCTGAGTCTGCACAACAGCTTTTTATTTATCATCAGATCAATGTTTTTTGGCTCTGTCCTTGCTTGTATTAGCTACCAGAACTTAGAAGAGATGCTTTGGATTGTGCTATGGTCACGTTTATTCACTTGGCTTACTTGCCCACAGTGCCCATCTTGCCTGAATGTATAGGCCCTCTGTTTGGTAAATGAGTGGTGGTGAGCTACACTCGCTGTTAGTGTGATGTTGTAAGATAAAACACTGCCTTTTTAATATTTCTGTCATAGTTATATTCATGCTGAGACTGCCTGAAGTACAGATTTATTTATTTTTAAGTATAGTGTGTACAAGGAAGGAGCTGTCTCAATTTATATCAAAAACAAAAACACTTCTAGGCTGGTCAAGCAGTATAACACATTTGAACTTCTTTATGTCCAAATTACCATTGGCAGAGTCCCATACCATATCTTTGCAAGCTTTAGGTCCCTCTGTAAGACCTAGTAAACCCATAACATACTTAAATGCACTAGATACGCTTACCATCCAACTCAATACTATATTCATGGGTGACTTTAACCGCCCACTAAAAAACTGGGAATCATACATGACCCTTAACATGCAGATACAGAAATTCCTGGATATTTTAAACCCAAATGCCCTGGACCAGACAGTTTGTTATGGCCACTAAGGGTACTAACGTCCTAGATCTAATACTCACCAACATGAGGAAATGTTGCACCCCCTTCCCCCCAAATGTATTGTCTTCACTAGTCAGATCAGACCATAAAGCTGTCTACCTTGAAATAACAATAAAATCTCGGACATCAGGTAACCCTGGAACGAACCTTTATTAATTATTCCAAGGTAAACTTCCTATTTCTAAGTGACACTATGGCAAAATTTCAAGCTCTCTACCCTGAATGCAGGGAGCACTGACACCTACACAGAGTCATTCACAAGAACCCTCTACAATCATGTATACAGCTTTATAGAGACCGTGGTACCCACCCAAAATAAGTTCACAGCAAACTCAAAAAACAAGCAACCCTGGTGGAATCACACCATCAACAGATTATATAAAAAAGGCAGAAACTCCTGGACAAAAATAGGAAGTACAATGCCCAGGCAAAGTACAAATTCCCTCATCAAACTAAATGAACAACCCAGGGGACTAATTTAGTCAACCACAGCCAGATTTGAGGTAAATGTAGACTCCCAGGCTAAGGACAACCACAAGACATTCTTCAGTCTTGGCTGAAACCTCAAATGCAATACACAACAGTGTGTCAAACTGATTGCAAATGGCGCCACCGGTACTGAGCCTGACGACAACAAACCTGGTCATTAAATTCATCTCCAAATCCCCCCCCCCAGACAACTTTCTAGAAATAACCCCAAGCATAATGCTCCAACTATCCCCAGGGGAACAGATCCTCAATGTACTCATCAAGGTAAAAAACATTGCATCGATGGAATCTGATAATACTCCATGATGCCTTCTTCATATAATGAAAGATGGCCTTTCGCAGTACCTAGAAGCACTATTCAGTTGTAGCCACCAAACAGGCTTCATGCCAAGTGAATGGAAGTCTGCAATTGTTTTCCCACTACAAAAGTGCAGGCCATCCACATATACCATACTAGGCTAATATGCAAGGCCATAGAAAGAATTATCATGGACATGATTAATAATGACATACTTAACCTTCATATGCTGGATCCAACTAAGTTTGTTTTTTATCAAGGCAAGGTCATACCTACTCAACTTGGTGGATTTCTTCAAGAAGGTCACCATAACAATGGATGTGGGCAAAATGGTGCATACTGCCTACCTCAACCTGACCGAAGCATTTGACACAATTCTTCACTCAAGCATTGTAGACAAGCTCACTGAATTAGGTGAAAACCCTTATGTGACCTACTGGATAGCCAACTGACTCACAGATAAGACCCAAGAAGTTAAGACAGTGGACTCTACTTCCAGAGAAAGGCCACTCATTAACAGAGTCCTCCAGTTTGGCATCTGGTTCTCTGAAGTCAAGGCTTACCTCAGAAGCACATGGCTGGCCAAATTCACAAACCATTGCAAATTAGGTGCAGTCATTGACTCTCCCCAAGACACAAATATCCTCCAAGAGTGCCTGACGTAGATAACAGCTGGTGCCAGAGTCATGGTCTTAAACTCAGTGCTAAGAAGTGCTTAATAGTATTCTTTAGTAAGACAGCCTGATTACCGCATCAATAATATATCCCTAAGAGTAGACCCTATAGTCAGGGATACAGTAACACATGTAGACAGTGACTTTACCATTGATCATCATGTGTCTACAGTAGTAAGAAATGTCATGTAACTGCTAAGCCATTGACAGCTTCAGGCAGCAGATCTCTGAACTTATTTGACACTATAAGGTCTTACTGCTTACAAAGAACCCTTAGGATAGCCTCTCCTCTTGGGTCCTCCCTACGTTTTCCAGATCAGATCTCACACTTGCAATCTATGGTTATCCAAAGCCTGCTAAGCGAGCCCATTATTACACTGCTTTTGGCCATATAAACTTCTTTGTTTTGGCCTTTTAGATGTTAAATGTCCTACAAGATACAATAAAATTAACCTGTTTTTATAGCCTTTCTGGACAGATTTCAAAATACATTTCTGCAGACATTAATTTTCTTCTACTTCTTATATAAGCTTAACTTTCCCATCCAGTTTCTGTTAAAGCCATACTTTCTTCTGTACCAAGCATATAATCCTTGCATATTTCTGTGTATTCATTTGACTCCTTTTCACCTATGATAATGTATGTTGCAGACCCTACTGTCAAGTTTGCTTAATAAATGGATTCTATAAATATGTCTTATTGGTCCCAACAACTGAATAAGAAACACTTTCCTTATAAAGTATTCAGAGTCATCGCTTGGTTGTATCCAGGATTCCCTGACTTACTGTTTATCGCTGATGTGAGACATAGTATTGTAGAGCTTTTCTTGCCTACCTGTTGATTCAACCATCCCAGTGTCCTTCTCAATATCTGTTACCTCACTCTCTCTCTTAAACACACAGGATAGGTAGCAAACTAAAAAAAAATACAAGCAATAGCCAGGTAGCTCTCTCAACTTATGTCCCGAGCACTAACACTGTGGCTGTCTCCATCTCTACTGTATACCTGTCTGAGTTTGTTATAAAGCAGCCTTGCACATATTGATATCTGTACCAGAAGTACAGTATACGCTCAGCTTGTTACTGTAGTTATTCCCATACTTTGCATATATACTGTATTACCTTATGTCAAGAAGGAAGCACACCATCAGAAAACAGAATAACATAGACTTCACTGTATCATATTAAAAATAACATCAAATAATACTTAAATTATTTACGTTGCATTCACCTTTAACAAAAAAATACATCTCAAGACTAATAAAACAAACTAGTGCCAAACGAAGCATAGCAAAAATAAACAAAAAATAATAAACTCTACTGCCTACAGCCATTATTACAGATTGAGTCTTGCTTTTCTTAGCACTGCTGCTTTTCTCTGCTGGAGACATATAACCAAAGTTGGATCCTGGAAAATTAAGCAACCTAACACACAAGTACAATTATCAGCTTTAGTAAAATCTGTATCATAAAATCTGGCTAATTAAACAAAAACGATATCTCCAATAAATTTGTAGAACTTTTATCTTTTCATTGACACCGTCCCCCAAAACCTGATATGTACTGTGCTTCATACTCATGGGTCTGAGGAAATACATTTCCTTTTCACATAACTAGTAGATATAATAATGTTACAGTTGACAGACTTGATAGATAGGAGGTGAAGGCATACTTTTGTACAAGAACCATATCAATTTGAAGTCACTGACTACCACACCTAACCCCACAGAATGTGACTCAAACAGTTTACTATCGAGCTTTGGCCGGCTAAGATCTAGCTGTATTCAACTGGACGTATAAGAGAATTTAAGTACCCTTTATCTGCACTTTTTTCAAATAATACAGCATTTTAATTGATTTATTTGTGTTGTATTGAATATTAACTGAACTGGAAGTTTTGACTCTGTTTTTTTCAGTTAGTGTTTGCTAGATTTTATTGCCTGTTAGAATTACTGCATAGACAGTAATTGCAGTCAGGGGTAGTCTCATTCATTGATATCATGTTACTGCCTATTTAAGTGGTACATTTTGGAATACACAAATGAATACCCACCAGGGCAGAAATCAGTAATGAAAAACGTTGAAAGCACCACAAAGTCCAAAAATTGTCCGGAGAGCAGGCAAATCACCAAGAAAATTTATTGAAATACACATAGACTAAGCACATATAAGCTTTCGCCAACCAGCTCGGCTTCATCAGAGTCATTAAATAAATTCAACATAAACCTTTTAAATACAATGTCAAATCCGACCATTGGATGAAACAAAAATCACATGTCCACATCTACTTAATAATTAAATACATAGTCCCATTTTATCTTGCTTAAATACTTTTTAAAAAACATCTTACTACTTGTTTATTTTGCTATATAGTTAATATATAATATGCAGATGTTCAAAATTCCTATCTACAATGTTATACCAACTTGACATAAATATTAATTTGTTAAAATTATTTTTATATATATATATAATAAAAACTTATACATATATTATATGTTTCACAATTCAATACAATTAATAAATATTAAATAAAAACACACATTCAATTCACTAAAAATATATAAATTATCTCTAAATTACATCATATGTCATGTTAAATCTGTTGAGATCTAAGATTTAACATTGGTTTTAACGAGATGTGGTCATTCAAACCTGGGGGTCTACAGGCATCTAATCTAAGTTGCCATTCTGTCTCCAATGCACCCACCATGTTGACCACATCTCCACCTTCACCAAAATCCATCACACGCCCAATGACAAAAAATTTTTTAAATTCTGTACATTAAATACTATGCAAATAAAGTGCATTGTGCATGTCTTTTTTCCTAATCGACCTCACATGTTCAGCAATCCTGTCCCGAAGTCTCCTAATAGTTTTGCCTGCATAGTAGGCATCACAAGAGGAACAGGATGCTAAGTACACAAGATTTTTACCTCACTTCCTGGTTTAACGCGCCTTTACAACAGGAAATGATAGGAGGCGATAGGAGACTTAAGGTAAAGCCATGCGTTAAAGAGCAAATTGCTTCTTATGAAAAACTGTGTGTGAAATTTCGAGCGATAAAGCTGGACTCAAAGTTTCTGGTGAAATCTAAGGAACTTAAACAGGTTCCCAAGGGTCTCCGTCTTTGGAAAAGACCCATGGGAATTGACGAGGGATCGACAGCGTTCTCTGAGCTGGTGGACTTATTCAATAAAACAGGAATGGACATGCTAGATATTATTATAAGAAACAACGAGAACAAATTGAGTGATTTAAAGGAAGAAATAAGGCAGCTCTATGTAAGTATTACTACAGATTTGCTGTTTGAACAGTATAAAATCAACTTTGATAGAGCTATTAAGAATATAGAAGCTTTTGTCCTGAAAAATTCTGAGACAAAAGAGAAAAAGCTTAAAAGAGATACTGTGGACTATAATAATAAATGTGCATACCCCCCTGGATCTAAACAAAGGGTATTTGAGACTGGGCATACAGTTATAAGTGAAGAGTTTGAATCTAATGATGAAAATCATGTTACTGAATATGTTAATAGTTTAAATGGTTTTTTAGACACGGAGCTTCTGCCTCGAAGATCAGAGAGGCTCCGCAACAGGGAAATGAGTGTGGGGGAGGCACAGGAGAACGGCAGATGGAATGGAAGAATCAACAGGAGGGGGAGGTATTGACATGGGGGGAGAGTTTTGTGGATGAAACAAAAAATTGTAATGTAAATTCTAGTAGTGAAAATGTTTATGATTTTAGTCACAATGTTGTGTTAGATGTTGATGGAAGTTTTGACAATATTGGTGATGTAAGCTTGACATACAATGACATTAATGAGGTGGCTGTACACTGTGATTTGAGTGAAACAGAAATGAATTTATATGAAAATGTTGTGGATGAAGGGTGCATTGTGCATACAAATTATGAGAAATGTGGAACTACTAATACTGAGGGCATTAATTTTAAAGTACACAGGAAAAAAGATTATTGTATTTATAATTATACAGACTTGACCATTAGCGATGAACATTTTGAAATATTCTCGAAAGGAGTAAAATTTGTTCCTATGTTTAAGCTTGATATAGCTAAAACTCTGTTGGAGTTAAAATTATTTACAAGACAAATGCATTTAAAAATGTTTTTTTCTGGGGGGGGGGTAGAGACAGGGAACAAACTAATGTGAGTATTTCTGCACTAGTCAACCCCTTTAAGAGGAAAAGTGCATTTATGCCCCCGCCCCATCCGGAAATTGTAGGGTTTGAAAGATTAGTTGAAACTCAGTTAAGGGAAAGGTTGAACAACTTTCAAATTTTTGAAGACAATTTGTCAATGCAGGAAAGAGATTTGCTAGACTCCCTTAAGAAATCTTGTATTTATAGATACATGAAGCCGGATAAGGGAGGGGGGACAGTGATTATGACAAAAACAGACTATATTTCTGAGATATCTGCGCTTTTAAATAGAGATGAAACATATGTGGTTGTGTCAAGAAGTGAAATAAATAGAGCATATTCGAAAATTGATGTTTTTCTTTATGATGCTCTGTTTCAGGGGACTATAAATGAAATCGAGTACGACTACTTAACGGTTAAATTTCCAAAAATTCCGACATTGTTCGGGATTCCAAAGGTACATAAAGGGGCGGATAGATTAGAATTTAGGCCCATTGTGTCTGCCAGAGGATCTAAAACGGAGACACTTGCAGCGTATATAGATATTTCACTTAAACCAATGTTTAACGCTGTTGAGCACGTGATTAAGGATTCATGGCACTGTTTAAGAAGGTTCAAGGAAGTAGGTAAAGTTGACTGTGAGTTTGGGTTTCTCACAATTGATGTTGTGAACCTTTTTTCAGTTATTCCACAACAGGAAGGTTTGGAAATGTTTTATGAAGCAATGGTAAAGAGTGGTTTATTTAATGGACAAAAAGTCAATTTTTTGATGGACTTAATGGAAGTGGTATTGAAAAATAATTTTTTAATATTTGAAGGTGACCTTTTCCAACAGGTATTAGGAGTTGCCATGGGGGCAAAATGTGCCCCCGTGTTTGCGAATGCTGTGCTTTTGACCTGGGAGAGAGAATATATTTTTGCCTCAAATAAATATTCTGAGAAGATATTGATGTATAATAGATTCCTAGACGATATACTGATTCTTTGGAAAGGAGATCAAGAATCAGTAAGTGAATTTATTGATTATTTGGGTAAAACAACTAATTTTTTGAAATTTACATCCAAATGGCATAAGGAATGTATTAATTATTTGGATGTTATAATATGTAAAAGTGAGGGGGGTTTCACGAGTAATATATACAGAAAGGAGAACTATTCCAACTCTCTGTTACATTTTAAGAGCTGTCACCCTTTTCACCAGCGTAAGGGTTTGATCAAGGCTCAAATGGTTAGAACCTCTAGGTTGGTAAGCCAGGAGACAGTTTTTAAGGAGGAATTGTTTAAACTGGTGGGTATGTTTCTTGACCGTGGTTACCCCCTAAAACTTTTACTTAGTGTGAGAAAAGAAATACTTAGAGAAAGAGGAGGTAGATATGCCCCGATTATTTTGGGGGGGGGAGACGTTAAGTGACAAGCAGGGAGTTGAAAAAATAGATCGAGCAGAAGGTGTTCGACTAGTGGTAAAATACAACTATTTGACATCTGAGGTTATAGAAACAGTGAAGGGGGCATGGAATCTCTCCCTCAGTGATGAGGTTAAAATGATTTTGGGGACAGGACCAACTGTGGTATTTAGTAGGGGAATCAATCTAAAAGGAATTTTGGAGAAGAAAACTACAAGAAATTATAGGTCCATAATGAAGAAATGTGGGTTTTGTAGATGGTGTAGGTATGTGAACGAAGGTTCATATGTGTGTGTTGGAGGATACAAATACACCATACCATGCCCCGGGCAATGTAATTGTTGTAGTAAAAATCTTGTGTACTTAGCATCCTGTTCCTCTTGTGATGCCTACTATGTAGGCAAAACTATTAGGAGACTTCGGGACAGGATTGCTGAACATGTGAGGTCGATTAGGAAAAAAGACATGCACAATGCACTTTATTTGCATAGTATTAAATGTACAGAATTTAAAAAGTTTTTATTTTTTGTCATTGGGCGTGTGATGGATTTTGGTGAAGGTGGAGATGTGGTCAACATGGTGGGTGCATTGGAGACAGAATGGCAACTTAGATTAGATGCCTGTAGACCCCCAGGTTTGAATGACCACATCTCGTTAAAACCAATGTTAAATCTTAGATCTCAACAGATTTAACATGACATATGATGTAATTTAGAGATAATTTATATATTTTTAGTGAATTGAATGTGTGTTTTTATTTAATATTTATTAATTGTATTGAATTGTGAAACATATAATATATGTATAAGTTTTTATTATATATATATATATATAAAAATAATTTTAACAAATTAATATTTATGTCAAGTTGGTATAACATTGTAGATAGGAATTTTGAACATCTGCATATTATATATTAACTATATAGCAAAATAAACAAGTAGTAAGATGTTTTTTAAAAAGTATTTAAGCAAGATAAAATGGGACTATGTATTTAATTATTAAGTAGATGTGGACATGTGATTTTTGTTTCATCCAATGGTCGGATTTGGCATTGTATTTAAAAGGTTTATGTTGAATTTATTTAATGACTCTGATGAAGCCGAGCTGGTTGGCGAAAGCTTATATGTGCTTAGTCTATGTGTATTTCAATAAATTTTCTTGGTGATTTGCCTGCTCTCCGGACAATTTTTGGACTTTGTGGTGCTTTCAACGTTTTACATTTTGGAATATTTTCTGCTTAAAACCTGAGCTTTGGTCGGCTAAGATCTAGTTGTATTCAACTGGACGTATAAAAGAATTTAAGTACCCTTTATCTGCACTTTTTCCAAATAATGCTGCATTTTAATTGATTTATTTGTGTTGCATTGAATATTAACTGAAGTGGAAGTTTTGACTCTGTTTTTTCAGTTAGTGTTTGCTAGATTTTATTGCCTGTTAGAATTCCTGCATAGACAGTAATTGCAGTCGGGGGTAGTCTCATTCATTGATATCCTGTTACTGCCTATTTAAGCGGTACATTTTGGAATATTTTCTGCTTACAACCTGAGCTTTGGCCGGCTAAGATCTAGCTATATTCAACTGGATGTATAAGATAATTTAAGTACCATTTATCTGCACTTTTTTCAAATAATACAGCATTTTAATTGATTTATTTGTGTTGCATTGAATATTAACTGAACTGGAAGTTAGTTCTCCACCCACCTTCCCTGGTTTTGTTTTGGTGTTAATCTTGGTGGCTTTGAAATTGCCTGCCCCTCTTGTAAATTTGTGTTTGGATACTCCTTCTGGGCCCATCTCATTTGCTCACTCAACTGAGTGTAGTGAGATCATATTCTGATTTCAGGCACTTCTACTGTGTACAACGAGAGCATCTGGGAAAGAAAAAAAAAAACATTTTAAGCTTGTTTCCTGCCTTTCCTGTAAGTGGTCTAGACTGTTAGTAGGCATCTGAGCCCCCAAGCCTTTCTGTGTTGGAGGGAAGCCTTCTAGCTTAATTTTGTTTCTTAGAACTAGCCAGTTTTCTAGTTTCAGCACTCTGTTTCATTGAACTCAGCACTTGTTCAGAACTCATTGCAAGCATTAAATAAGCTACAAATTACTACACCACGCAAGTTTCCTCACTTGTCTAGAGGAAAGCAGTTTTTAGTACTTAATAAATAAGCACCTATCCAGGCATGTCTAAGGGTCAGGTCCCCGTGATTTCTCCTGTCTACCTGATGAATCTCGGCATCTTGGGGCAAGGCAGCAATTGCCTCATGTACACAGACAACCCACTCCTCCTACCACCCAACACTTGCACCACACCACACTCATCACATAGTCCCTCAAAACCTACACCACCAAAACACACACATAGAAACACAAAACACACACCTACATTCACAGAGGCTATCAATAAAAATCTGCCCAAGCATCAGGGACTTCCAAAGCAAAAACGCAAGCAATCTCCACCCCCCCAACACAACCCAAATGACACATAGCACACAAACTCAGTGTGCCACTCAACCGCAGCCCATAAGGCATAATGTACCCAACACTCTAGTCATAGGTGACTCTATAGTCAGGCACACTGATGTTCCACTCACCAGGCTAAACAAGGAGAAAGTTACTGTCAGCTGCCTGTCAGGTAACAGGATCCGCCACATCACGCACACACTCAGGTCACTCCACAGCAAGTACAAATATGACACTGTCATTGTCCATGTTGGTGTGAATGACCTGAGATGTACCTCCCTGGACTACATGAAAAGAGACATGGAGGAGCTCTCCGATCTTGTAGCCCAGGCAGGTATGACCCTAGCCCTGAGTAGCATCCTGCCATCACCCAGAATGATACCACAGTACAAGGACAAAATGATTGACTTCAACAATTGGCTAAGCTTCTGGTGTCATTCTAAGGGGATCCAGTATTTGTCTGCCTGGGACGACATGATCGACAGACCACGATGCTTTGCCGGAGATGGCCTGCACCTGTCGCCCTTGGGATTCCGAATATTGACTAAGGCTCTTGCCACCCCTATAATGCCTTTTTTAGGCAAGGTTCAAATGATAAATTCACCACCATAACAGGTACAAATGAGCAAAATCTGACGGTAATGCTACTCAATGTTAGAATTCTAAACCTCAAAATGCACTCACTTGAGGCACTCCTTAAAATGGAGAACATCGACATCTGTGCAGTGACAGAGACCTGGTTCAAAGGTCCAGAGAGCACCCCTCCATTACCAGGCTATAATTCATACCACACCTTTCGGCCACCTAACCCAGAACGAAGCACTAAAGGTGGAGGCATGTCCATATTCATTAAGGATATCCATACCACCAGGCTAGTTGCACAGCATAATGCATTTGAGATTATCCAAGTGCAACTAACTCTGGGCAAGACCGCAGTCCAAATTGTAGCTTGCTACAGACCCCCCCACCATGTCTCAGGATTCTCACTCCTCATTTCTTGATACACTGGAAAGTATTAGGGTACAACCCAACACCCTAATAATGGGCGATTTCAACTACGCCACCATTAACTGGGAAAACTACTCATGTACCAACTCGTTTGCTCAACGTTTTCTGGAATTCATAAATTCCAATGCCTTGGATCAACTTATTCACACCCCCAACAGGGGCAGCAATATCCTAGACCTGGTCATTACCAACATGGGCAACAGGTGTTCCACACCAGAGGTCAATTCCTTGTTGGTCAGATCTGACCACAAGCTAATCTCCCTAGACATCCACATCCCGCTTCCACCCCCAATTAGGTAAGCCACCTTAAAAAACTTCTCCAAAGCCAACTTCACACTTCTTAAGACAGAAGTGGCAAACTTCATGACACCCATGCAGAGGGACAATAGATGTACGACTGCTGAATCCTACACAAATGCACTTTATAAGCACTTACATGAGTGCATGGATCATGCTATCCTCAATAGAACCAAGATGCTATCTTCCAAAAAAAGGAAGCCAATCTAGTGGTCCTCTGCCATAAACAAACTCTACAACAAAAGAAAGAAACTGTTGCAAAAAAGAGTAAAATCCCATGACTGGAGGAACTCCCTGGTCAACCTCAGTAAGAAGCTGAGACCCTTCATAAAATCCTCCAAAGCTAGTTACGAAAATAAAATTGCCACTGACTCTAAAGACAACCACAAAGCATTCTATAGCTATGTCAAGAATCTCAATGGCAACACTCAGATCTGCTCTGTGTTACAGCACAATGGCACTAAATATACAGAACCAACTGATATTGCCAACATCCTGGCAGATAGGTTCATTGCTAACTTTACCCCCCTCTCACCCCCTAGAGGGCCCATCTCTATACCGGAAGAATGCAAAGTTCCTGTAATCACGGCTGCAAAGGTAAAAAACACACCCTCCAAAGCCAAGAACACAGCATCCATGGGACCTAACAATATCACAGGCTGCATTCTACATGAACTACAGAAAGAACTGGCACCCTACCTAAGTACCATGTTCAATCATAACCTCACCTCAGGCTTTGTGCCCACTGAATGGCGCACCACGACAGTTATCCCACTCCACAAAGAGGGAGCCACAATGGACCCCGGGAACTGCTGTCCCATTAGCCTGATGAGCCTGGTCTGCAATGCCATGGAATGCATCATCATGGAACTCATAAAAAAAGACATTGGTAATCTCCATACTCTGGACCCTACCCAGTTCGGGTTTGTAAAAAACAGATCATGTTTTCTAAACCTGATTGACTTCTTTGAAGCAGTCACCAAAGCCATAGATGAGGGTAAGGTGGTTCACACAGCTTATCTAGATCTCGCCAAGGCTTTCAACACCACCCCCCACTCTGGAATTATAGATAAGCTCACTAAACTAGGTATAAATCCCTATGTCACAAGATGGGTTGCCAACTGGCTCACAGACAGAACCCACACTGTGAAAGTAGCAGACTCCAAATCCGACTTCAGACCAGTGACAAGTGGAGTACCACAGGGTTCAGTCCTGGGTCCTCTCCTGTTTGGTATCTACTTCTTTGAAGTACAGACTAACACAGAAGGCCTTTGGCTAGCAAAGTTTGCAGATGACTGCAAACTAGGAGACATAATCGAAACACCTAACGATGTGGACATACTACAAAAGGGCCTCACTGAGACAGATGCCTGGTGTCAAAGCCATGGCCTGAAGCTCAATGCCAAAAAGTGTATTGTCATCCCCTTTGGTAAATATTCTGTACCCATGAACTACCACATGAGTGGTAGTCTACTTAACACAGAAAGTGTGATAAGAAACCTTGGGACACAGGTGGACAGTAGTCTCTCCTTTGATAATCACATCGCCACAGTGGTCAGAAAATCCTTCTACGTGGCTCACCTCATCACAAAAGGTTTCTCATCCAGAAAAAAACAGGTCATTGTTCCCCTCTACTCATCACCCATTATAGAGTACAATGCCCCTTTTGGTATGTACCTCACAAGACATCTACAACAACTGGAAAAGCCACAGAAATACCTCACAAACAGAATTACTGGCCTCAAACAGATGCCCTACGCAGACCATCTAAAACACTCCAGCTTTACTCCGTCGTATATCGCCTACTCAGAGGTGATCTCTGCCTAACATACAAAGCTATGTCAAACCCAGGGCTGTTGGACATGCTCCACTTAAAGAAATCCCTCCGAGCTACACGTTCTAGGGACCTAAACCTTGTCACCATAATAAACAGAACATGCTGGAGGGATAGATTCCTGTCCCAGAGACTTCCCATACTCTGGAACAGACTACCTATCTATATCAAACAGAGCTCCTCATTAGCACTCTTCAAGAAAAATCTTGATGATTGGATGGAAAATAGGAAATTCACCCCAGGGATCACTTCTGTGGCTCTGCTCAACAGGGGCACAGGAAAATTATTTTCTTGGGTGGCGAAAGCCAGGGTACCTTTTTGGCTAGGCTTATATAGGCCCTAGGGCTAATAGCCTAGTACCTACCTATGAACCTACCTATGAACAAACAGTCCAGGTGACACACTGCTCTTGCTAACATACCTTTACCTTTAAAAGTAAAACTCCCTGAAAAATGACTGCAGTTATATATTGCCATTTATCTGGTTAATAAAAAAAAATTATTTCTAAGTGACTTTAATGCAAACCTTCTAATTAATGCTAAAAGGGCATATGCATTTTCAGAGACAGCTTTATTGAGGAATAAATAGCAAAGGCATCTATCAAATATAAACATCAGTCTGTATATAAAACAATAATATGCACAAAATTTCAGATAAAAGTTTGAGTACACACAGTAACATCCCAACACAAAAGATCAGAAAGTATTATAATCATACAAGCTTAGTAGTTGTTACCCCTCAAAGTAAGACTATGGTCCAGAACTCACATAGGTCTTTGGACATCTGCATCTTGGACTGTGTCCTTTTCAGTCTCTTGATGTATAAGTGCATGTCTTTAACAATGCCAGTAGGGACTGTTAACCAGAATTTTAAATTACACACCTAAATAATGGGATAGAGTAGGTTCAAACAACATGGCTGTGATTCAGAGGGAGGTTGTGAAATGTGCAGACCAAAACAGTGCAGGAAGCAGCCATGAGCAGGATATGAGTAACAGAAATACACTAGTTGCTTAAAACCATGATGACTGAAACTGCATAATATTGTAATGCATGCAGATGAGCCCATTATGACATGCAAGCGGAGGTCCTCATACAAATGAAATTGTGCAGAATATAAGCTATGATGGCAGAGTGATTCAGAGATGTATAAAATGGCACTGCTATATGCCAATGCTCACCCAGCTTGAATGCCATGATTTACAGAGTACATGAAAGTTGCCATGTTAGGCATAGCAGCAGCAAAAGCTCAACAATCTGAGGGCCAGATTTATAGCTCTTTGTGCAAATCATAGCAGTTGAAAGGTATGGTGCTGGCAATGTTGTGCATAACAACCACCCCAGCAAAAAAGATGGTATGAGCAATGACTCACATATCAACATTTGACAGAGCAACATACACTTGATCAGTTTAGAATTCAGAGATACACTATGAGGCTTAGTCAAATTGTGTCACCAACAAGAAGAACTGATAGGCATGTGTGGCATGCCCATTCTTCGGCACATGTCCCATACATGGACATTTATGGCTAGACTTCTAAAGATCCTCACAGATCAAAAGCCTAGTTAGTACCTATGAATGTATAAAAGCAACAGTGCACATGATGCTGTGGCTTTTTGTACTGCAACTAACACAGGCCACTTAACAAGGCAGTAAAGTGACATTGCCTGTGACTGCTCACTCTGTTCAATGTGCTGTCCATACCTAGCACTGTCGGCTATGTCTGTACTGTTTAGCATGGTGCATGTGACTCCTATGACTGTTTATCATGTAGGACACATGACTGCAGTACCATGTTGCTGGGCAGCATTACATTGCAAGGTGTGGTTCAGCATCATGCTGCTATACATACAGGTATACAGTATTGCTCGAGTAGACCTACAGAGTGTCCATGGCTGCTTCCTGTAGTGTTAACTGCATTGCTCCTGCAAGGTGTAGAATAGATAGCAGAATTTTAATGTTCTTCCTATACACGGGTGTTAACTGCATTGCTCCTGCAAGGTGTAGAATAGATAGCAGAATTTTAATGTTCTTCCTATACACGGGTTTCAAAAGCTCTGACGGAATGGTATGATTATTTATTTATTTATTTTACATTTGTTTACTGGGATAGTCTGACTGGATACATGTCCATTTTCAGTGGAGGCCTAGGGAGGAAATTCAACAAACTGCTACATTTTTATAGTTTAAAACACAAAATAAAACAGAAATAAAAGGATTTTTACACAGATGTAAACAAACACAAAAACAGATATACAAACAAATTATTACATTTTTATTCAGATGGAAAATTCTAGAAAGTGTTTTTAAGAATGATAGGGTATTGAATGCCTAGTAGGCTAACCTGGTAGTAGAGCTAAGGAGATCATAGGATTTATAAATTAAGAAACAATAAAGTGCAGGCAGATGTCCCCCATGTGCACACAAGTGATGGTTAGAGTTAGTCTGGATTAGGACAAACACATAGCCATCATTTTTTAAAGTACTGAATCAGACTTTTCTTGAACTGAGGTAGAGAGAATTCAGATGTAAGATTAGCAGGCAAAGAATTCCAGGTTTTGCTAACAGAGTTAGCAAATAGAGATTTACCGGCTGTGTTGTTGGATTTGAGAGTCTGAACTAGTAGTCTTTCAGATGAATAAAGTGCACTAAGGTTACTGTAGGGGGAAGGGGGTGATGAGGTTTTTAAGTACAGGTGTATTATCTGGTTGGTACAGGATCTTGTGTGCAACTATTAGTTGTTTAACATGAAGTAGGTTAGGCAGTTTAAGCCATCCTAGTAGATTTAGGTTATGACAGTGATGAGTTCTATAGGCTGCATCGGTAGCAAATCTAGCCATGTGATTGTAGCTGCTAGAAAGTTTATTAAGGTCAATTTTGCTGATGTTTGTAAATAGAGGGGAAGCATAGAGGAGGGTGGAGAGTAGATGTGTACGAGCAATTACAGTTCTGGCTAATGGCGTTAGGAAGGGCTTGATCCTATATAGTGAGCCAAGTTTTTTTATTAACTGTTTTAATAGTTTTATTGATATGCAGATCAAACTTAAGGTTATTATCTATTATACAACAACCCCCCATTAATATTCCAAAACGTGCACGCTGATTGGTCAGCGTACACATTGTAAATCAGACTTATACTAATGGAAAAAGGTCCGGTCGCCCAGACTTTTTCCATTAGTATAAGTCTTTTTTTTTTACAGCAACGGAGAACGGAAGATCTCCGTTGCTATTTAGACACTGTCTAACTATGTTAAAGGAGTTTAACATAGGGAGACAGCTTTAAAAAAAGTAACGGAGCTTTTCCTTTCTCCGCTGCTTTTTTTAAAGCTGTCTTGCTATGTTAAACTCCTTTAACATAGCGAGACACTTTGTAAAAAGCAACGGAGATCTTGCTTTCTCCGTTGCTTCCACCCACAGCTCTGATGTACTGTGTAAACATATGCATGCACAGTACATCAGAACTGCCACAGAATACCAGACAGCTGCGGAAGGGCAGCACGGAGGCATTATACAATGCCATTATTTAAGAAAAATAAGTATTTTTTTGCCTTAAATAATATCATTGTATAATAGCAATAACCCACTTCTGGGTGTGGGTAATGCTGGATTTACCCACGGTTGTCTTTGTTTGGCCACTCGGGCTTCGCCTTCATGACCAAACTACACCAACCATGGGTAAATCCAGCATTACCCACACCAAGGCATGGGTTATTGCTTAATTATAACTCCTAACAGTTTGGTTGAGGAATCTGGGGAAATAATGGTGCCGTTGTTGGATTTTAATGTAAATGTTGTAGGGGCAGACCTGTGAGTGAGGGTGAAAAGCAGCAGTCTGGTTTTATTAGGATTTAACACAAGATGATGGTTAAGGAGCCAGTTTTCAACTGTGTTAAAAGTATTTTGGGATAGAATCTGCAACTCTATAGGTGAAGTGTAGGAGCATACTAAAGTGGAGTCATCCACATATTGAATGCATGTTGCATTTGGGATGACCTTATACAAATCATTGATGAAAACTAAAAATAATAGTAGACCTGGTCTGGAGCCTTGGGGAACTCCGAGGGTGATGGATAAAAGAGTGGATAGTTTGCTTTGCCATAGGACAGCCTGTTGTCTCCCACTGAGATATGATTGAAACCATTGGATGGCCTGGTCCTCTATGGGAGATGGATTTCAAAGTGTTTATGAGTATTTGGTGGTTTACCATATCAAAGGCTTTTGAAAGATCGAGAAAGGTAGCAGAGGAAAGTTTATTATTGTTTCACTGTTGGTTAATGATGTTAGAGAAAGAGAGGAGGGCTGAGGTTGTACTATGGAATGGTCTAAAACCATGTTGGGTGTTGGCTAGAAAATTATTATGGATAAGATAGTTCAGGAGTTGATTGTGGATGCATTTTTCCATAATTTTAGCCAAGGCTGACAGAATAGCTATGGGTCTACAGTTTGAAAGTTCAATAGAGTTGCCCCCTTTATGGAGTGGGATGACATGGGATATCTTCCAGATGGAGGGAATGGACACTTCAGTTATAGTTCAATTGATCAGGATAGTAATGGGGTATGCAATGGCATCTGCAGCTTTTTGTAGATATTCTGCAGGGAGGAGATCAGCCAACAGGGTGGTAGACTTTAGTCAGACCAAAGATGTCCAAACTGGCTTGAAGTTAAAGGGGAGAGCAGGGTGTAGTGGTTGGAGATTATGGGCATCCAGGGGATAATTGGTTAGCTAGGTTCTGGATGTTTTTTGTAAAGAAGTTGTTAAAGGTATTGGCAATTTCTGATAGGGGGTTTTGGTTAGAATCCAAGGGGGTAGGAGTGGAGGACTGTCCTGGACTAAGGAGTTTGTTTATCCCTACCCAAAACTTTTGTGGCTTGTTTTGGTATTTTTCTTGTAGATGACAGTAATAGTTTTTGTTGTCTAATGTGGTGGATTTTTTGTTTCATTTCTTAGCTGTCTGTATCTAAGTTGATATATGTGTTTTTTATGGTCCTCGAAGTGGCCCAAGCCCTATTTCTAAGTAGCATTTTATGTCTGGTTTCTTTTGAGAGCCAAGGAGCAACTTTTGTTTTGGTTCTAATAGTCCATGCTGGTGCATGGGTGTCAAGGATGGATAGGAATTTGGTATTAAAGTAATTTACTGCTTCTTCAAGTGGTAATTGTTTCAGAACTGATCAACTGCAAGATTTGAGTTCATTTTGGAAATTTGTGCAGTTGAAATTCTTATTGTTCCTTATTGTTTTAAAAATGGACTGGTTGTGGATATCAGCTTTTTGCCTGATTAAATAGGTGAGGAGGTGATCACTTACATCATCAGACAGGGTCCCACTATTGCATTTGAAGGGATGGGTGTTAACAAGAATCCAATCCAGAATACTTGCTTTATTGTTGGGTTTACTGATCCTAGTGGGGGAGGATATGACCTGTGAAAATCCATAAAGGTTTATGTGGTGAGTGGGGGGTTCTGAGGAACACAGGTTACAGTCTATGTTGAGGTCCCCAAGTACAATGGTTTCTTGGGGGTAATTGATGGATAACCAATGTAGGATATCTTCAAGGGTATTTATGTTATTGCCTGGGGGAATATACACACAGATGAGATTTATACATTTGTTCTTATTAATGTGGAGCTTAGTGATAAGAATTTCAGCATTGCCAAACAGGGATGTTTGCAGGACATTATTGGACACTACAAGCATGGATTTGTACAGAACAGCTACCCCACATCCCTTTCTATTGGTTTGATCAAGCCTTAGGATGTTATAACCTGGTGGTATAACTTCTTTATCTGAAGTAGAAGGTTTTAGCCAGGTTTCAGTAAGACATAGTATGTCTGGGGAAAGAACATCTTTAAAAAGATGAATGCTTGGTTTAGCCTGACGTCGGTCCTATCTGATGAAAATGTACATCATACTGGTGCTATTCTGACCTGCTTTTCTACAAGGAGGCAGAGGTTCAAAAGATCAGACAGAAATGTACTATAAGGGCATTTTTGGCTGATTTACCTTTCACTGTGTTTTGCATTGGCCATCATGTTTAATGGTACTTCATGGCTGTCTGTTACAGAAGGCAGAAGCTC
Organism: Protopterus annectens; assembly: GCF_019279795.1. NCBI lineage: Eukaryota > Metazoa > Chordata > Ceratodontiformes > Protopteridae > Protopterus > Protopterus annectens. The sequence goes on from NC_056725.1 coordinate 426,359,430, forward strand.
ATTTCCAGGAAATGGTGTGGTGTGTGTGTGTGTGTGTGTTTGTGTACACATGCACTCGCCTTGTGCTGACCCTACTTCCTTTGTCTCAAACTTCTTCCTTCTGTCCTTCTACCACTTCAGTCCACAAAAAAAAAAAAAAAAAGGCTAATCTTTTTTTAGGTTGGATCATTCATCATGAAAGGATAATTCAGTTAAACAATTAAAAAAGAACACATTGCAATCTTTTCTCAACTCTAGGAAAAAACGGGCTTTCATAGTGTGCATATTTAAAGGTGCCACCACTGCTTTTAAAGTTTGCTGCAGCTAAGCAGGTTCTTTTTCTGAAGCAGACCTGAATATTGCTGTTACTCTTCTGTATCAGCCAAAAAAAAAAAGCCGGGAGCAGAAAATGGGCTTTAATCAGTGACTGAAATGACACATGGACCCACAAATGAGAATTCACTCTAGATGGCCGTCAGTGTTTTTATTGTGTTCCTTGAGGTTCCTCAACAGTGAATTATCTTGAATAATGTCACACTTCTTTACCAGCTGTATCTCTCAACTGGCCAGATCTTCATAGAATGTCCAGATTTTTGTATCATATCTTTAGTCCGTTCCTCATAAAATTTGTGATTTTTTTTTTCAAATCATTGAGGATTGAAGTCATTAATAATGACAGACATTTGAGTTTCAGACTTCATATCTTTCAGAAAATGAATGCTAACATACCACCTTATATTCTACCAACTTTTTTTTAAATTTATAAGATCAATATTTCAAAATTGTCCCTATTTTTAGGCCATTGTCCTCCGTTATTTTTGACTTTGTCCAGATTTCTTGTGCCAAGAAAATGAGAAGTATGGTACCAGGCAGTAATTAACAAAGAAAGAGTACCTATAACCAGGAACACTGCAATGGCTTTATTTTTTGACTGAAATGACACATGGATCCACTATTGTGCATTTAATATACATGGCTGCCAGCTTTTTCCATTGCACTCCTTGGTCACCTCTCAATGAGTCATCTTGAGGCCCCCTTGGCTGTAGTTTCATGGATGCCTAGCACCAACTATGCTTAACTGGCCAAGAATGAGACTGCAGCATAAATAACACCTCCCTCTTCTTAAAAACATCTATTTGGAAAGCAGCAGCACTGTAGCTGTTAATGTGCATGCACTTAAGGTAACCCCCAGCAAGAAAATCTCAAGATGTAAAACTACATCTGGTGACTAATACTAAGAACTGCAGACATTAGTATGGCTGGCCTAGGCATGCAGGCCAAGACAGGTGCCTTTCCAAAAAGTTGTGATGTAAAGAGATAATAAATATAATAATAATAATAATAATAATAATAATAATAATAATAATAATAATAATAATATTTTCATCATCTGTGGCAGGAAACAAAATGGGAGTAAAAAAAATAAAAAAAAAACAGTGAAGGATTTCTTGGCATTAAATAATATCTAGGTGATACTATGGGGAAAATAGTTGTGGGATGATGTTAACTACAGTGGAGAGTGGAGCTTTCCATTAAAATCTTCGTAAACGTTACGCAGATGTTCTCCCACCTCCCTTTTATAATTCTTGTATACATCTACAGGTATGCCATCAATGCCTTTCTGGATTTTATTGTCTGCAGCTTGATAGATCACTTCTATCATGACAGGTCTGTTGAGGTTTTCAGGGTCTTGCAAGATGAATGTATGCCACTTCATTCTAGTCAGGAAGGAATCCATTCCCATTGACAACTCCACCCTAGCATCTGAATACAGTGTCATACAAAAATAAATGTGTACCATTACAATCTTATAATAATGTTTCAGTCAGAATGTTAATCATTTCGAGGCTTTAATAAAACACTCTCCCTAAAAACTGTTAATCTCTTCCAATAGGTATGAATTGCAGTGTGATTCAGAGTACAACACTCTCTTTTTTCACAGTTTATAGCTATTTTTAAAGTTTATTCTGATGATAAGACCCCTTCTCCTACATCTCAACCCATTTGCCCAAGAAATCTAGACAAAGCCTAACATGATAGGGGTACAACGAAGCAAAAACTAGAGACAGATTTTAAATATTGCTCTGATAAACTAAGAAAGTTGCTAGAATAACAGGGCATGTATTAAAATGCATTTTCTAAAGGATATAAAATCTGAAACTCATATGTATGACATTAGTTACTAATTTCATTCCTAAGATCATCTCAGTGATTTGCCAGAACACCAAAAATTTTATTAGGAAAAGACCAAAATCTAGACATTCCACAAAAGTCTGGACAGTTCAGAGGTATGCCCTTTCTTGTTCCTAAAGTCTAATGATTTATCCCTTAGACTCCAACTAATTTTGCACTGATAGGGTTGTGTTTCTGTCTGCCTCTCCCAATAGCCACTGTTCTTAAAAGATATTTAAAGGTTTTCCATTTATCAGCATTAGCTAGCTCAGTCTCAATGTTATTCCTCCAGAACTGAACTAAACAGGATTTTAAAAAGTCTATATTATCTTCCCATTTAAGAACTAAGGGACTGTTTACCCTTCTACACAATGTTTGTGGAGTTAATGACTCTACATTATGACTGGAATGTAATGTAGAGCAAATGCCTAGTATATCAGTGTAGTTGAGGAGCAATGAGTTAATTAAGGAAAATTCAGTTTGGCTAGCTACCTCTAGGGTTGGGACAAAAACAGATACAGTCATTCTCAAGGGATTGCTTAACCTGCCATAGGTCCACAAGTGAATATTTGTGCTGCCATTCCAATAATTTAGTTTTAGAATTATTAAGTCTTGTCAACCATGTATGGATTTTGTCAAAATGGGCATCTAGTGCAACACTGACATTCCCCTGATGATTACAATGTCTTCCGCCCATCTTGATTAACTATAAAATCCTTCAAGACTTTGGTGTCTTCAACACCGGGGCCATAGAGATTGCCAAAAAATACAATCCCACCGGAGGTAATGACCTGAATGATATATTATCTGTTTAATCAGTAATCTCTTTTAACTTAAATCAGTTAAGGGAAGCTCTAAAAAGAATCATTTTCACAGCTTTGGCTGAAGTAGAAAATGAATAAAGACCCCAACCTTTCCACTTTAAATGTTTAACAAACAAAACTGTTTTAATTTTAGTTATGTGCAAAAAGGAATTTGTTGTTTTACATCCCTGCATTTGGTATATATAGAGTCTTGCTTTAAAGGACCAATTAAAATTTCTGGTATTCTAAGTCAGTAAAAGTAAAAATCTAAGACATCTTTGCTACAAGATCTTTTAAATCCATCAAAAACAATATTTGGGATTCCTGTGAAACTAGAGTACACTGAAACCGCTATTAAATATAGTCTGAAATAGACAAAGGTGGGAAAAAGACAGCAGCTACCAGGGATGGGATATAAAAACTAGGAGTAGCTCCATAAATAGCTTCAGAAAAATAGATGCAGCAATTACACATTACAATAGTGAGTTACTGCACTTGGAATCGATAACAGATAATCAATATCATGGGCAGAAGAAAGCCTAATAGAGGATTTTACAATCAAAATTTACATATAACTGTTAAAATTTAATAACAATTCCCACTGTAACATATTCAAAAGAAGAATAAGAACAACATTTTGTTATCATTTGCAAAGTTGTCATGTAAACAAGTTGTATGCATTGATTTTGCTTCTGGTTTCACATGCAGAACATGATGGCTTGCAACACAAGAAGCAATGATTGACAAGTGCTTGTTCTCCTACAGTGACATCATTAGGCTGGAGTGTAGTCATCCAGTGGTGATCTCCTCTCCCAAACGCAGAGCCAAACAGAAATGTCATGACTGTAGTGGGCAGAACCAAAGTGTGTAGATGTGTTGGGGGAACAGATTCTAAAATGCAGGCAGAAAGGTTGTAGTACAGCAGATGAAAAAAGGAAGACTAAGGGGATTGAATAGTCATGTAAGATCAGTGGTACATTTTTGAAAGTTAGCAATGCGTATAACATGGATTGTAATATTGGAGCTTCCAATTAAACTGATAAAAGGCTGGTATTATCTCAGTATGGAGCACCAAATGAAAATCAGTGCATCCACTCCCTAGAGCTTCCTGAGCTCCCCCTCCCAACAAAAAGGACATATCTGGTGCAAAAACTGCAGCCTTTCACAATTGGCCTCTGACAACAATAAACCCTACTACTAGACTGCAAATAATTGCCCTGTACAGCTCAGAATTACTACCGAAACCCACACAATTAATTTGCTTTCTGTAGACATAAACATGTTATGTCATTATCACTCCATATTGCCTTCTACAGCAACCCCCTACCACTATTACCTTTTGGTTTGCATAGCCAGTCGTCCTATTTTAGAATAATTCTAGCTGTATCTGACTGGTCCACTTGTTAAACTGCACAAACTCTAATAAGGTGTGATGCTAGAAGTCTAAATCTCAACATGCACTCACTCGAAGTACTCCTTAAAATGGAGAACATCGACATTTGTGCTGTAACAGAGACCTGGTTCAAGGCACCAGAAAGCACCCCTGCACTACCAGGCTACAACTCATTCTACACCTTTCGGTCCCAGAACTTGGACTGAAGCTCCAAAGGTGGTGGTGTTTCCATATTCATAAAGGATGCGTACACCTCCAGACTGATAGCTGAACATAATGCATCTGAGATACTTCAGGTGCAGCTAACATTGGGTAAGACAGCTATTCAAGTTGTAGCCTGCTATTGGTCCCCAACCATGTCCCAAGATTCACACTTCACATTCCTAAGCACCCTGGAGAATATTAGGGTCCAACCTAACACTCTCATACTGGGCAACTTCAACTACCCCTCCATTAACTGGGAAAACTACTCATATACCAATACACTTGCCCAACGCTTTCTGGAATTCATTAATTCCAATGCCCTGGACCAACTCATTCTTACCCCCACTAGAGGTAGCAACATCCTTGACCTGGTCAATACTAACATGGGCGACCATTGCTCTACATCAATAGTCAACTCCTCCCTGGTTAAATCTGATCACAAGCTAATCACCTTGGAAATCCACATACCCCCCCCCCCCAACAAAGGTAGCAACCATGAAAAACTTCTCCAAAGCTAGCTTAGGGCTCCTAAAAACAGAGGTGGCTAATGTCACAGCACCCATGCAAATAGAGAATAGTTGCATGACCACCATATCATGCACCAATGCACTGTACAAATACGTACACAAATGCATGGATCTCACCATACCCAGTAGAACTAAGATGCCCTCCTCAAAAAAAAAGGAAGCCAATCTGGTGGTCCCCTGCCATAAACAAACTCTACAACAGAAGGAGGAAACTGATGTGGAATAAGGTGAAGTCCCAAGACTGGAAAAACTCCCTTATCAGCCTCAGCAAAAGGTTGAGATCCCTCATCAAATCCTCTAAAGCTAGCTATGAAAACAGAATTGCAGCAGATAGTAAAGACAACCACAAGGCCTTCTATAATTATGCAAAGAATCTCCATGGCAATACCCAGATTTGCTCTGAGCTACTGCACAATGGTATCTCCTATACCGAGCCAACAGATATTGTAAATATACTGCCTAACAGATTCAGTGCTAACTTTACCCCTCCCCCCTCAAAGGACCAATCACAATACCAGTAGATTGCCAGGCACCCAGTATTACTGCTGCACAGGTTAAAACAGCGCTGTCCAAGGTCAAGAATACAGCTTCTACGGGACCTGACAGTATCCCTGGCTGTGTTCTACATGAACTACAGAGTGAACTGGGACCTCACCTGTGTGCCCTGTTCAATCACAGCCTCACCTCAGGTTTTGTCCCTACTGAATGGCGCACTGCTACAGTCATCCCTCTCCACAAAGGAGGAGCAACTACAGACCTCGGGAACTATCGCCCCATTAGCCTGACAAGTCTGATATGCAAAGCTATGGAAAGCATCATCATGGACCTAATAAACAAGAATATAGGGAATCTCCAAACTCTGGATCCTACACAGTTTGGTTTTGTGAAGGGTAGATCATGCCTGCTCAACTTGGTTGACTTCTTTGAGTCAGTCACCAGAGCTGTGGATGAAGGTAAGTGGTTCATACAGCCTACCTTGATCTGGCCAAGGCCTTTGATACTATTCCCCACTCAGGAATCATAGAAAAACTTACTAAGCTAGGCATCAACCCCTATATCACTAGGTGGGTTGCAAACTGGCTCACAGATAGAACTCACAGTGTGAAAGTAGCTGACTCCAAGTCAGACTGCTGACCAGTAGTGAGTAGAGTCCCACAGGGTTCGGTCCTGGGTCCCCTCCTGTTTGGTATCTACTTCTATGAAGTCCAGGCCAACAAGAAGGGACTCTGGCTGACAAAGTTCGCAGATGATTGCACGTTGGGAGCTATTATTAACTCCCCAAGTGATACTGACATCCTACAGAAAGGCCTCAATGAGACCAACGACTGGTGTCATAACCATGGCCTTAAGCTCAATGCCAAAAAATGTGTCTTCATCCCCTTTGGGAAAACCCCAGTTCCCTTGAATTTCCACATTGATGGTAGTCCACTAAACACAGAAGGCATTATAAGAGATCTGGGAACACAGGTTGACAGCAACCTCTCTTTTGACCACCATGTTGCCACTGTGGTCAGAAAGTCCTTCCATGTGGCACATCTCATTACTAAGGGTTTTGCATCCATCCAGGAAGAAAGAGGTCATTGTCTCCCTCTACTATTCCCTCATTAGGCCAATCATCGAGTACAACTACCATTTGGCCTGTACCACTCTAGACACCTGCAACAACTGGAGAAGCTGCAAAAGTACCTCACAAAGAGGATCCTAGACCTTAAACACTTGTCCTATAGGGACAGACTCGAAAAACTCCAACTATTCTCTGTCTCATATCACCTACTTAGAGGTGATCTCTGCTTGACTTACAAAGCCATGTCTGACCCAGCTCTGTTAGAAATGCTACATCTAAAGAAATCCCAAACCCTCCACACCACACGCTCAAGAGACCTCAACCTCATTACCACAATCAACAGAACATGCTGGGGGGACAAGTTCATAACCCAGAGACTGCCCATGCTATGGAATAGACTTCCCATACATGTCAAGCAGAGCACCTCACTGGCCCTCTTCAAGAGAAATCTTGATGGGTGGATGGGAAATAGAAAATTCACCCCGGGGATCACTCCAGTGGCTCTACTCGACAGTGGCGCTAGGAACTAAGGTTGGGTGGCACGATACCAGGGTAATCCTATGGGCTAGGCTTGTAAAGGCTCCAGGGCCATTAGCCTAGTACACACCTATGAATCTATGAATCTATGAACTATTTTAATAAAGTGACAATGTTACTCACAGCAAACATTTTCCCTTCAACAACAGATGACACAGAGGCGGTACAAAGGGCTGGTTAACACCAGAAGTTAAACAGTTCATGAAACTCTGCAACTTATAATGTCCCTTCTAGAAGACAGTATGAATCCACTAATGCCTGTGATCATTGCATAATCATTAGCGGGGCTTTGAAAGAACTCAGCACGATAGTACAAGATCGCTACATTAAAAATGAACACTTTGATACCTTAGATGCCCTATAAATTTTAGGAAAAAAGGTCAGCTGCGTGGCTGGTAGAATTATACAAACCCAGACAGTTACAGTTCAAGTAGGCCGTACCTTTATAAATGACCAGCATGAATTAATGGCTTTGTTGGCAAATGGTTTTGACAAACATTCAGCTACTACCCCCAGTACCCAAGTAAGTAGTTCCATAAAGCTGACCTATTCATACCTTTCTTTTATTTCAAATCAGTATTAGAAAACAAATTTATAAATTATAGTTAAATTAATGAGAAAATAAGAAGTCACATCAAGGGAACCTATACCCAAAATAATTAAAACAATCAGTAGACTTCATATCCATGCTACTTACTCAAATTGTTTGTCTATCTTTATAATAGCATCATGTATTCTTCACATTTTGGAAGCATTACCAAACTCTTCCATTATGATGGGACAAAACTGAATTCACTGAGAATCAGAATTCTCAAACTACATTCACTGAAAAAAAAAAAGACTAAAAAAATATTTTTTAGATGTTTTTTGCTGGAGGACAAGCCCTCCCTGTACCCCTTGATGTGGGTGACAAGCCCCTCAAACCCCCTGAGCTTATACATACATACATACATATATATATATATATATATATATATATATATATATATATATATATATATTAAAGCTCAAGAGTTTAGTCCTTGACCAGCATTAGGTTAACCCTATCGACCATTAAAAATTTAAAAAAACCTACATGTCTTATTAAACAATCATATGTGGCAATCTAAATGTCACTCCATGGCCATAAAGGAATTTCTAAACAATTTGGCCTGTATTTTTAAATCAATCAAAAAACTAACACAGTGCCAACATTGTAGCAAAAATAATCAGCACTGAATTAAAATACTTGTATTTAATATCAAAGATAAGCACTTTCACAGTAACCAAACTGCTTCATCAAACCTAACTACCAAAATACAAATCTAACTATTTAAACCATGAATCTTTGATCCCTCCCCTTTATTGTAATAAATCAATTAACAATAAACATAGTGGTCATTACTCATCGTGAACCAAATACTAAAATCAAGCTGCTTATATCGCAACTAATCTTATAGTTAGATTTGTATTTTGGTAGTTAGGTCTGATGAAGCAGTTTGATTACTGTGATAGCACTTACCTTTGTTTGATATTAAATACGGAGTATTTTAATTCAGTGATGTTTATTTTTGCTACCCTGTTGGCACGGTGTTAGTTGCTGGATTATTTGCTTGATATTATTTATTTTATTGTTGGCAACTTCTACCTTAACGGCTTACGTTTTTACTTTTGTATTTTTAAATGACTGGAGACCAAATGACTAGTCAACAATTATGCAAAAATAAAAGATGCAGTCTGTTTACCACAAACAACCAGCATGCCAAAGTACCAAACTTTTATGCCTTGCCAAATATTTACTGTTAGAATTATTTGAGTCACAGGCAGCGCAGTTTTACATTTGGCATACACTCTCTGCAAAAAGAGCAGCTTCTTTTTTTAAAATCAGTATGGTTGCTCTTAAGATTGGAAATAGCTTATTTAAATCACTAAATAAAGTTGTTTACTACAAATAAAGAAATCCTTATAGTCGTCTCAGATTCTTGCATATCTATCACCACAGACCTATAATTTAATCTGACATCCATCTCTGAACAGACGTCACATAGCAGGCATTCATTTGCCATTTTCGTTGTTGGCCACTGTAACCTGATTTGCCTGTTAGTAGTAAGTTGCTAATACTTATTGAAAGCACTGCTGCAAATCTGTCCTATAAGCTTTAGCTTCTGCAGCAAGGAGGCAGGCAGGAAGCTGCCATTTACCTCATTGTAAGGAATGGATCTAAAAAGCTTTGCAGGAGGTTAGGCATGAAATCTATCTGCCCAAGAGTAGTTGCAATATGGCTATTCATACTTACAAGAACTGCTTGCAAGCCCATCTGGTCAGTTCCTCATTCTAGTATCATATTTTTACAGTGCAGGATCTATGCTGTTTGCTAAGAGCCTGACAAGCATCCAAATAGTACACATACAGTCATTTTGTTAATCAGGCAAATAACCATATTGAATGTCATATTTTATAATTCTATACCTAAATGAACAGCCAAATCAGTAGTGTGTTGATCTGCTGACTGAAAACACCATTAGAATTTCATGTGAGTAGTACAGCCTGCATGAGATATTTGTAATTGTGTCGCACATATAAACTTATGAATTATTGCCATAAATTAACTAAGTTGGACATGCCAAAGTCCATTGGAAAGCAATGTATTTTCATTGTAAAGCAATGCTGAACTGAATGTCACAAGTTAATCAGTATATATATATATATATATATATATATATATATATATATATATTTATAATTGCTATGACAAGATCCAAATTGGGTGCAGTGAAGTAATAGAAGTACTTTATTTTTATGTCCACTTATGAATGTGCATTACTTGTTAATATCTGTATTGACATGATCAAAGAGCTATTACATGATATCAAATTAAAGCTTACCTAACGCTAGATAAACTTAACAGTAAGACTTGGCATGGTGCTATATGTTTCTCTATGTCTACAGTGAATTTGTAACAGACATATATTGCTACAGCTGAATTTTGCTTCACCCAGCTGTCTTCAATCAGCTGTACCCTCAGGAAGATGTCTCCAATATCTAACAGCCTGAACCAGTGGGGTGTAACCCCTCCATGTCAGAAATGCAAGAAAGCCTCCACGCAAAATGCTTTAAACATTATTTGGAATCATAGAAATGAAAGGAAAATATTGTTTTTTCAGTATTTCTGTGTATGTATTCCTTAATCACCATGCTGGAGGTCTCATAGCTGAAAATAAAAAGGCTCATTCATTCACTCCTATGGAACTGTGAATGTTTGTACTTTAACTTCAGTTGACTGCATCCTGAGTTTTTTTTTCTTTTTTTTTGGCATAATAAGTTATGTCCTGACACTTCAAATAAATGTTAGTATCTGTGGAGCCATAAAGGTTACAAAAGAAATGTAAATAACACAAACAAATCTTTATAGTGGTAGTACTCATTAGACTCTAAGCCTTAAAGTGGATTTTATAAATCATAATAAACACAGTAAATGTTAATTCTGTAATATGTTGCAAACAACTTACAATATTTTCAGTAACCACTCACTACACATATATTGTCAGCTGCATTTTGTTTATCCACCTGTGAGTTTTCATATGAGGCTAAGAGTAGTTCTGTAGTGCTGAGATTGCTGAGATTTTACAGTAATATGAAAATGATGACAATATAAATAAATACTATATGATTAACAATTAATATTTCTTTAGCAGCACCTGACAGTGGTCATATATCTGCAGTCATGTTGCCCATCATGTAAGCTGTAAGAGGAAATCTTTCAAAAGCTTGTATGAATATTAATAATATGAACAAGCTATATTAGATGCCTAGAGGATTAGCAGGATGTCATTAAAGAAACACCTGGAGGCCTCACTAAGCTGTAATACGTTAAGGGAATACTCAACACCTAACCAGACAGGGACTGTTTTTGGTGTAGTGGCAGTGACACCAGCATGGTATGCTGGAAGTCCTGGGTTCAAGTCCCAAATAAAGGCTAACATTTTCCTTCCACTTGTAGGATTCTAACAATGCCCTCCCAAAGGTTTTCTCTGATTTGTGTGCATTTGTTTATATTTTGTCCTTAAAAGTGATTTAATGAGTATTAAAATTTGATACGTCTTTTTAAACTTCCTGTTTTTTATCATACCTTTAAATGTTGTCATGCATGTATATAGAAGTTCTGCCATGGTGCCCCTGCTCATCACATTCTACGTCCCACCTTCATGCAAGTAGGAAGTCCTATCTTAGTAAAACCTTTAACATCTATCTTTAACCTGGCACTCACAACAGGAGTCTTACCTCATAGCTTTACACATGCCCTCATTCTACGTTCATAAGTTCATAGGTAGGTATTAACCTTATGGCCTATCAAAAACAGCAATACTTCCCATGCAGTCCCACAGGGTCAGGTCATCACATTCCAAAGTCCAAGGATTCAATCCAAACTGTTTAAGCAAATGAATTTATTAACAATTCCATAGATAGAATAAAAGACTGTTAAGCACTTTCGTCCCTCAACATAAGGGACTTCTTCAGAACAGCCATTACAAACAAAAACCTTCCTTTTATAATAAATCAATTACCTAATTAGTATATTCAATTCAACATTTAGCATGACAAATACATTTGTGCCTAGTGGCCTAAGTGACCTTCAAGAGCCTTAACCAAGTAACCCAGTAAAATGATGAGATATTAGCTATGGCAATCAAGAAGACTATTACCACACACCCCAGGGTTGAAATTGTAATTACCTAACACATCACTGAATCTAGATTTAAAAGCAGCCAGGGCATTACACTATGCTTGATATGTAGAGCGAGTCTGTTCCAAAAGCAAGGAATGTGACAGGTAATGTGCTGCGTTATGTATCTATCATGCTAGCAGGTGCTGCTGATGTGATAATGGATATGTAGGTTTTTGGTGGGGGCATTTGTAGCACCACAAGTTCTACCGAGGTGAAGGAGATGAAAGGGCAGATAAACTAATGTTTGCCATGGCTCTTAATCAGTCTGGCAAGGAAATGCATTGCTTTTGTAATCATCTTTAATTCCAGTCTACACAAGTAGACTTTTTTAGCATCAGAACTATATTAATCTTAGTTACTTTTATTCTTTCAATTAACCAAATTACTGTACTTTATTTTATATTTTGCTTGACTTCGGTGCACACATCTTCAATGAACTAGACATTAGTTCTGGAAGGAATAAGGAATGACTGCAAAACTATTGCTGAAAAAAAAAAATACTTTCTATTAAGTACCACTGTGGGATTTTAACAAACATGCAATCCTTTCCAGGCTTAGGAGTCAAAGACACTGGTATGTATTTATCACGGTCCACTTTAAAAAACACACAGACATCCACTGACCTTTGACGACCTTTATTAACAAAATGGTAAACATGAAAACTTTATTAGGAACAATCAACTTAAATTCATTGCAACAAATAGCATCAATGAACAATAAGGGCAGCGTACCTGCTCATCCTTGGATAAGCAGCATCCCACACTTGCTCACTTATCATTGTAATAACAAGGCAGCAACCCTGCTCACCTTAGCATATCACCAACCCAATTCATCCACTCAAAGTCCTCCACCATCAAATCCTCACCACCTTAAAATTCCAATTAACCTCCTGAGGGAGAACAGAAGTGGGGAAAGCCTGTCCCTCTTCTCTGCCCACCACTCCATCACCAAAACGGGATGGGCTAGGAGGGCAACAAGATCACACCAAATGTGCCTCCCAGCACTAAATCCCAACTCAAAAACCCGTAAGACCCTCCCTTTAATCCTACCTCACTTCCTCCCAAGCTTTCCACTAACTTAACCCTTTTCCTACCCCTTTCCTGCCTAATCCCTACCCACTCACATAAACTCATCTTGCCTAACACCTTACATCCCAACTCCCCCCCATCCCACACTAAAGCTGTCTCATGATAACTTCATCTGTTCCCAAACTTCATTTGTCACAGTCCACTTTATAAACTACACAGACACCCACTGACCTTTGATGACCTTTATTAACAAAATGGTAAACATGAAAACTTTATTAGGAACAATCAACTTAAATTCATTGCAACAAATATCATCAATGAACAATAAGGGTAGTGTAAAAATAAAATAGTCCAAGTGTACACAGCAGGTCCACACTAAAATAAAATTCTTCCTTTTATTCACCAGTAGATTATGCGCTTTCGTCAGCTTATAGCTAAAGACTTCATCAGAATCTACTCAAGCATACAGAAAGGTAACTTAAATAGTTACAAAACACACCACTTGACCAATTAATGAATTTTTACTTAAAAAGACATGCTTTAAAAATATTTAAACACAATACATTCCTTCAATGAACCCCCCCCCCTTTTTTATATAAGAATATTCACATTAAATCTAAACCAAATAAGACCTAAGCTTTAAAACACAACTTATACTACAATAATCATTTAACCCTGGGCAAATGTGTGCTTGTAACTTAATTTGCCACAATAATTCCTTTAACTCCAGGATATCTTTCCACGGCCCACCCCGAGGGTTTGGGCATACCTGCTCTATTGCAAAAAATAAAAAATTGTGGTCAGAGAACTGCTCTATATGTTTTGCCAGAGCATTAGTTTTTTTGTGTTGTCTAATGTCCAAGGAGTGTTCATACATGCGATCCCTAAAGCGTCTTTGTGTTTTCCCCACATAAAATTTGGGGCAGACACTACACTGAGCCACATAAACAACACCTTTAGTGTTGCAATTACAATAGAAATTGGGTCTAATCATCTGGTGGTTAACCATTAAACTATCACCTTGCAGAATATGTGGGCATTGTGGACAAAAGCCACATTTATACGTGCCATGTTTCCTAAAGCTCAGTGGTAGGGAAATGTTATTGCCAGTCTCAAGAAAATTCTTAATAGACTTACCCTTTCTAAATACAAACTTGGGTTCTGTCCCAACATGTTCCAGAATCCCATCAAAACATTTGAAAATGTTCCAATTCTTTCTCAAAATGTTTGAAATGTCCAAATAGTCATTAGAAAAGGTGGTAACAAAAGCCTTATGAAAACTGGACTTATGCTCAGTCCCTTCATTGTTCCCCAGGCCAAAACTGTCACTATTTTCTCTTAAAATGGGTCTTTAAAACATGTTTTCCCTTTTAGCATGTACCTCAGAAAAAATCTGTTGTACCATTGGGCTGGGGTAACCATGTGCCATAAGCATGTCTGTTGTACCATTGGGCTGGGGTAACCACGTGCCATAAGCATGTTAACTAATTTTTCACTTTCCTGTTGAAAAACTTTGTCCTCAGAAACCATGCGGGCCAATCTAACAAATTGCCCCTTTATCAATCCCTTCTTTTGATGGTACGGGTGGCAACTGGTAAAGTGAAGCAAACTGTTAGAGTAGGTTGGTTTCCTGAAAATGTTGCTGGTGTATCTTTTATTAACATAGTCCTTTTTTAACTCAACATCTAAATAGTGAATGGTATCAGAGTTCCAGTTATAAGTGAATTTAAAGAAAGTTGTTGTTTGATTACAGTACTCTATATTTCTGATCTCATGGACAGGCCCATTCCATGCAATGAAAATGTCATCCAAAAAGCGACAATACATTTTCCAGTATTGCTTGTAACCTGAATCATTAAGGTACCTTCTTTCCCACTCCAACATAACAATATTTGAAAAAAATGGGGGCAAAAGAGGCCCCCATTTCCACCCCACACTTCTGCTGATAGTATTGGCCTTCAAAATGCACAAAATTGTAGTTCAAAACATTTTCCATGAGTGTAGTTAATAAATAAATGTCATTGTTTGAAAACATCCCACTAGCAACTATCTAGTCATGGAACCATGACATCCCAATATCGTGGGGAATGACATTAAAAAGATTTATCACATCAATAGTTATAAATCTTGCATCTTCCAAAAATGTCAGTTTTACAACCTTTCTTAGGAAATCCCAAGAATCTTTACACAATTCTGAGTGCATTTTCAAACATTTTTTTGATTTTTATGTCAATAAATCTAGCAAGGGGTGAATCTTAGCTTTAGAAGCATTAACAATTGGCCTTAATGGGGGATCCACAATATACTTGTGGATCTTGGGAAGTCCAAAAATAGAAGGTACAACAGGATAATCACACTTAAGGAAATTGTATTCATCTGGTGTAATTGCACCTTGGTCAAACATATCTTTAAGCAAATAATCTATCTGGACATATGATAAAGTAACTAAATTAATAGATGCTTCATCATACATAGTATCTTCTAACAACATACAATTCATACGGTTAACATAGTCAGTTTTTCTCATCACCACATTCCTCTCGCCCTTGTCGGGCTTCATAACCCTGATGTTCCTATCTGAACAGAGTTCCTTAAGTAAGACCCTTTCACTTTTTGTTAAATTAAAGTTAACTTCTGTAGGGAAAGCATCAACCATTTTTTAAAGTCATATTCACAAATCTTTTCAAAAATAACAAGGGGTGTTTGCAAGGGGGGGGGGTGGATTAAAGGTGCTTTTCCTGCCCAGCTCACATGTATTATACCCTCCATTCATGTCATTAAAAAACAATGCCAAATTTAACTTTCTCAGAAACATTTTAAAGTTCACAATTAAATATTCTAAACTAGTTTTTACTGTGGGTACAAAATTGAGTCCTTTGCTCAGCATATCACAGTGTTCAACTCCAAATAATTTATCAGTGTAATTGTACAATTTATAGTCACCTTTTTTGTTTAAAATAATGTTGGGGCCATTATCAGCCATCACTGAGTCATATAGGGTAAGCTGGAAACATAGTCCTTCTCTTAGTTCTTTCGCCTCTGCCCTCGAGAATAATAGTTGCCCATTCGTCTCCATTCCTGCCTCTGTCCATTCTGGTTTGCATTGCGACTGCGGAGCCTCTCCGAGCATCTCACAGGGCCTTGGCCTAAAGGGATATCCTCCCTTGATTGGCATTCGCCGGTAAGGGATAGGCACGCCCCTGACTGTACTCTAGCCTATCCCTTCCGATCTTATTGCTCTTCCGCATTTTAACTTCATTCGAAATCCGGTCTGCTTTAACCAATATCTGGTTAAATTTATCCCCACAATGTGAAAATAAAACATCCTTCTTGAACTCAATTTTGTACCCACAGTAAAAACTAGTTTAGAATATTTAATTGTGAACTTTAAAATGTTTCTGAGAAAGTTAAATTTGGCATTGTTTTTTCATGACATGAATGGAGGGTATAATACATGTGAGCTGGGCAGGAAAAGCACCTTTAGTCCCCCCCTGCAAATGCCCTTTGTTATTTTTGAAAAGATTTGTAAACATGACTTTAGAAAAATGGTTGATGCTTTCCCTACAGAAGTTAACTTTAATTTAACAAAAAGTGAAAGGGGCTTACTTAAGGAACTCTGTTCAGATAGGAACACCAGGGTTATGAAGCCCAACAAGGGCGGGGGGATTGTGGTGATGAGAAAAACTGACTATGTTAACCGTATGAATTGTATGTTGTTAGAAGATACTATGTATGATGAAGGATCTATTAATTTAGTTAATTTATCATATGTCCAGATAGATTATTTGCTTAAAGATATGTTTGACCAAGGTGCAATTACACCAGATTAATACAATTTCCTTAAATGTGATTATCCTGTTGTACCTTCTATTTTTGGACTTCCCAAGATCCACAAGGATATTGTGCATCCCCCATTAAGGCCAATTGTTAATGCTTTTAAAGCTAAGATTCACCCCCTTGCTAGATTTATTGACATAAAAATCAAAAAAAAAATGTTTGAAAATGCACTCAGAATTGTGTAAAGATTCTTGGGATTTCCTAAGAAAGGTTGGTAAACTGACATTTTTGTAATATGTAGTATTTATAACTATTGATGTGGTAAATCTTTTTAATGCCATTCCCCACGATATTGGGATGTCATAGTTCCATGACTATATAGTTGTTAGTGGGATGTTTTCAAACAATGACATTTATGTATTAACATATTATAACATATGTATTAACACTAAAGGCATTGTCTATGTGGCTCAGTGTAGTGTGTGTCCCACATTTTATGTGGGGAAGACACAAAGATGCTTTAGGGATCGCATGTATGAACACTCCTTGGAAATTAGACAACACAAAAAAACTAATGCTCTGGCAAAACATATAGAACAGTTCTCTGACCACATTTTTTTTTTTTTGCAATAAAGCAGGTATGCCTACACCCTCGGGGTGGACCGTGGAAAGATATCCTGGAGTTAAAGGAATTATTGTGGCAAATTAAGTTACAAGCACACATTTGCCCAGGGTTAAATGATTATTGTAGTATATGTTGTGTTTTAAAGCTTAGGTCTTATTTGGTTTAGATTTAATGTGAATATTCTTATATAAAAAAAGGGGGGGGTTCACTGAAGGAATGTATTGTGTTTAAATATTTTTAAAGCATGTATTTTAAGTAACAATTGATTAATTGGTCAGGTGGTGTGTTTTGTAACTATTTAAGTTACCTTTCTGTATGCTTGAGTAGATTCTGATGAAGTCTTTAGCTATAAGCTGACGAAAGCACTTAATCTACTGGTGAATAAAAGGAAGAATTTTATTTTGGTGTGGACCTGCTGTGTACACTTGGACTGTTTTATTTTTATCTGGTTTTGTGTTTGGTTCCTGGTTATGCAATAAAGGCAGTGTACCCGCTCCCCCTTGGATAAGCAGCGTCCTCTACTTGCTCACTTATCATTGAAATAACAAGGCAGCATCCCCGCTCACCTTAGCATATCACCAATACAATCCATCCAGTCAAAGTCCTCCACCATCAAATCCTCACAGCCTCAAAATTCCAATTAACCTCTTGAGGGGGAACAGAACAGGGGCAAGCCTGTCCCTCTTCTCCGCCCACAAGACTGAAAGGGCTGTTCCCCCTCACATCACACACCCTTTCACTAAACCTTCCAACATTAACCCCAAATTTAAATTAAACAAATCAAGACCGAATTTGCTGAGATGAACCCCATCTGCCCCGTACCACATGGGATCCCTAGCCTCAAACTCCACATGCTGGATAGTACGCATACCCATCTCTGACAAATATTTAGCCAAAGTAAAATTAACATACTTCTGAACCCTCTCCACCACAAAAAAATTGTTTGCCTCCCTCCAGACCAGCCAGGGAATAATCTTAGACCAAAGTAAAACTACTGATGGATAAAGCCTTCTCAACACTAAAACATCCTCACAAATGTGATAAACTAACTGGCTTTTGGAACTCTACCCAAATCATTACCCCCTAAATGAATCAACAAAACATGCAGCAGTCCCCACTGACTCTGTAACATGGTAAATACCTGCAGTATCCGGCTCCACATCAACCCTCTAATACCATCCCAGGTAACCTTCAATCCGAAACATTGCAAACCCAAATTCATTCCATTGCATCTAACCGCTGCATGCGTAGCTGCTCAATATACGAAAGAATAACCTAGGATGATGATTCTCCTTTCACCTAAAAAAAAAATAAATAAATTACAAAATTGCTTAACCAAATTACTTAATATAAGTCAAAAAGGCATTGGAAGACCACTGCCTCACACTCTTAATAACTTCAATCAAACTTCCTCCCTTCACTAGATCAGATGTCTGGCCCATCCTGAAAGAATGAGAAGAAAACTTGTCCCTTTCTAAGCCAACACTATTAAGAGCCCTTCTCATAATTAAATTCAATTGCTCACCTGTCAACGCTCTACCACTTATTGATGTAAAAACTAACCCCGAACTCTACTTCCTTTAGCCACCTACAACCTCTTCCCCCACACCACAGGACATCTCCAGCTTGACCTAACCTCTTCCAAGACTATCGGTGTCCCTCTCCCTTCCTGATTAGTCTTTGATGACCTCAATCTAATATGCACTGCCCTGGGCAATATAAGCACATCATCCCACACCAAAGAACCCAACAACTCAGACACACAAAAAGCCCCACAATACGTTCATACGCTTGCTGTACTCTACACCACATACTCACCCAAACATCCACATACTCTACCTAAACCCCTTAGCAACATTCTTAAAACCCCAGTAGTCACAGGTCATCTCTTGTCTGTAGCAGGACCTTCAACTCTACCCCAACCTTTCAATACTCTCCCCACCATCCATGACCTAGTCCAGTCCTCTAATCTGGCTGACCAAGCAAATATTCCAATAGCTGCCAACACCACCTTCACTGTTCGAACTGCCTTACCCTCCTTCCTCAGCATGGTTAAATAATGCAGCAACAAGCTCTCAGATCACTCACACTCTTCTTCTAATAGCTGCCTCACAAAGCTATCAAAATCACACAATGCTCTACCTTAAGCTCTCCTTGTAGATACCGCCCATGACTGTTGCACCAACCTGCTGATCAGTACTTCCCAATCTGCCAAATCTCATCTGGTATGACTGAGGGATGCCTTGCTGCTGTTGGTGCCACCTGCTGAAATCTGCAAAACTGAAAGCGAGACAAACTGTCAGCTATCTCGTTCTTGACCCCCGACATATGCAACCCTGTAAATGAAAAGTTAATCAACAAGCTATGCAAAACAAGTTTATGAAGAACCAATAAGAAACACAGGGATTTATCCAGCTTAACCTGCAACACTCTCACCACTGCAATATTGCCTGAATTAAACACCACCCCCCTTCCCCTCAAATGATCCTGCCATACCACAGAAGCTACCCAAATCGGCCTCAGCTCCAAAAATGCAATGTCCCATTTCCAGTCTTCCGACCAAGGAGCAGGCCATGGCACCGTGAACCATTGTCAGGCAAAATAAGCTCCTATTCCCAGGCCCCCAGATGCATCTGTAAACAACTGCAGATCCCCTTGATCTACCCAATCTGACTGCTAAAATGTGATCTTATTAAACTGATGTAAAAACTGCGTCCACAAAGCTAGATCCTCCCAAACTAACTTATTGACCCTTACTGTGTGGTTCTTACTCTTCCCACCTTTCAAGAGAAAAGCCACCGACCAGCAAAATATACATCCTGGATCCACTGCCCTGCAAGCAAAATTCATCAAGCCCAACAAACATCTCTCACCTGGACCTTATTCTTGGACTTCACCCAGATGATTTTCTCCTGCAGCCGAAACACCTTTTCCTCCAGCAAACAAAACAAACCCTGGCCTGCATCCATTTTCAAACCCCAAAAATCCAGCACCTTCGCAGGCCCTTCCAACATATGCTTAGCCAGTGGTACTCCCAAGACCTCACACATCCCCACAAACTCCTGCATCACCACCTGGGCCACCTCTCTTCCTTCACCCACCAACAAAAAATCATCTAGATAGTGAACCACTTGCTGTCCTTCCACCCTATGTTGCCATATCCAGTGCAGTACTGTGCTAAACTTCTCAAAAGAAGAATACAGCACACCCCATAGGCATGGCAGTGTCAAAATAAAAACTATCACCCACACCCATGCCCAATAATGGCCAATCCTCCTCCCGCATCAGCAACAAGCAAAAAGCCAGCTCAGTATCTACCTTACCCAGCCAAGGATCATCAAAACTTCTAATGATGTATACCGCATCATCCAAGGATGCATGCATCACTTTAACCTCTTCCTCAGGGATGAAATCATTAACAGACTTGCCTTCAGTATACGACAAATGACGAATTAAATGAGCATCCCCCTGCATTTTCTTGGGAACCAAACCCAAAAGTGACACTTTAAATTGCGTAAAAAGTGGCCAATCAAAAGGGCCCAACAATCTCCCCGCCTGACACTCCTTCTTAATCAGGGCTCTCAAAACATCCTCCCTCACTCTCACAGACTTCAAATTTCTTCCCACCTTACCATCACCCATAAAAGTAGAGTTAATCAAAAAAACCCTGGAAAAACCCTCAATTAATTCCCCAGCCACAGCAGGCAGCGGATAGTGCACCAGCAATTCCTTCAAAACCTGAACCTTAATAGGAGAATGGGTCCCCTGTGAGCCCCCTACCTCCACAAAAGGACCCCCCCCATTCACCACGATAATTATCCCTACCGCATACTCCTTGCAACGTCATGTGAGGACCACCCCAATCTCTTGGAACTATGAACTAGGATGCCTGACCACCAAACTGACTGCCACCCCTACAACATTGCATAGCTGCATGGGTCTCCATACTCTTAGAACAAGCATGGGAAAATCTGCAGCCTATCCATGCACACCTCCCCACATTAAAGGCCCAACATACCCCGGCACCCTCTTCCGCTGGCTGATCCACTCTGTTACCCAATCCAAAGGTGTCCATCATGGTAGAAAGCCAAATATCCAGGTGTCTGACTTCCCAATGCATGGATTTGTCAACTGCCTTTTGTTTACAAAAATTCTGATTGTACCAAAGCCATGCATTACCTGGCCGTAACCTTTGTGCTTCCTGTATAGTCAAAAGGTAGGCGAAGAGCGGAAGGGCTAACAAATTATCCCTCTTCAAACAGACTGGCATGTAGTATATAAATCCCAAGACACAATTATCCCATGTCCTCTGCCAAAACCTCCTCACCCGCTTGTGACCTATAGCCACCAATAGGTCCTTCCCATTAGCCGTCTCCGCTTCCATCAAACGTGGAACCCCATCCGCATCAATTAACTCAAAAATATCAATACATTCTCCTTTCCAAATGTTCTCCTTCACTACAAACGAAATGTGTGGAGTTAACAAAATTGGTGCTCCCTCCTGCCGTAATGCCTGCGTCACCAACCAATCCCCCGGCCACGACCCAAAGTCTGACCCTACCTCATCTAAATCAGGCTCCAAATCCCCTTATAACAGTGAGAAAGTATTATCAAAACCCAGACCCCCATCAGCTAGTGCCTCCAAACTCCTACCCAAGGCAGTGCTTTGAACACCCCCACTCAACCCTGAACAATCACTTGCCATAACTGCACCTACTGCTTCTACCCCCATCAAGCCTGGTGAATTATTACCTGTCGAGGCTAAAGGTGCTGCCACTTGCATCTCAACCTCCATTGTCCTCTCTGCTGTTACCGTCTGTTTGGATTGCTTAGCTCTCGATGTCCGAGTTCCAGTCCCCGCCTGCCGCTTTCTTCGAGTATTTGAACACTACGTGCTGGCCGTTGGAACATCATTAGGCATTTCTCTAAAGAAATCTTCTGCTTGCGCCATGATACTCGCCCACTTCTGCCTCAATTCTTCTGCCATGATCGCCACTCACCCCTATTGCAGTACCTGAAAAGAAATAAGCAGTGTAACCGCAGGGAACAAAAAAAAAAAACATGCATCAGCTTACAATGTACCACTATTCCACAATACCTAAAAGATGTGCCTGGTAACAGCAGTCAAACCAAAATACCCTACCTACTGAGTGTCAAACCTAGGGCTGTATACGCTGAAACCAGTGCAACTTACCATTCCACCATATGCTCTGTCAATCCCCTTACCTCAAAGTAACAGCTTGGATCAAATAACGCCTCTCCCTTTTTTTTTGACTAAAATATAACCATAGCTCCCTCAATAAATAATGTACCTAATCCACCCTGCCAAGCCTCGAACCCAGGGCCATAATTCCCCATCTACAGCCTGACCAGGCTAGTGCACCACTAACACTCTGGACCTACCACAACTTTGCTTTATTATTTATTTATTTTATGATTTCCCCCTACTCACCAAAGCCTCCCCCTAAACCTGTACCCCTACCAACGTTAACTGTCTTCCATTATTATGGCAGCATGAAGTGACTATTTTGCATTATTATTATTTTTTTTATTAACTAAAACTCTATGCAGAGAAAGGCAACTGTACCACGTTGCCTTATCTCTGCCCACCCCATGCCCCCTACTCCCTCTCCCTAAACTCCCTACCACTACCTGTAAAACCCAATAACTTCCCCTACTGTTACTTTTTTTTTTTTAATAAAATAATCCTGATTTAAAAGAGCCGCTTTTGCGGTGCTACTGCGCATGCACAGCAGCCACCCCACGAGGAGCACACAGAACTTGCTCCTTCCTAAACCAATGGACCCATGGACCCCCAGGGAAAACACTACACCACCAATGTATATGCAGCCATGGACCCTGAAGGTCCCGGGAACCTGCTGAACTAATGCACATGGACCCCCAACGAAAAATAAAAGGATATTCCCTTATTTTCTTTTTTTGGAACAGCGTACCCATAACTGCGCATGCACAGTCAACCAGAAATGGCCAGTAAGGCCAAAAACCCACTACCACCAACGCTGAATAAGAAAAGGGACCGCTATCTACCAAATTCATCCTGACTGCATCTCCTGGCCCTGGATAGCCCCACCTGAACCAAACATAGCCCTACCTTTGGAAAGAAACCTTCAACCAGGACAGCACAACCTACCACCATCAGACCACCCCCAGCTGCTTGAACCGACCGCTGCCAAGCCATGCCAGAGGACCCCAATGCTCAGGACGATACTACAAGTAAGTCACTTCATCACTATCACCAAAGCATCTTAACAAACACCCTCACTTTCCCCTTTCATCTAGACTAAACCTGCAAGCTAACTACTACAGACATGCGCCACCCCCCTTTTTTTTTTTATATACAATCCACATCCTAGCCCCTAAGCCTATCCTCACCTACCCATCCCTCTCCAGCACCAATCCACAATTCCCCTCTTCATCCTCCACTCAGGGAAAAAAAAAAAAAAACCTTTTGGTAAATCTGCCCCCTTGACAATTATACTCACCTGTATGTTAGGAACCACCCAAGGTCTACCTCACTGGCAACCTTAGGTTGTCTGGGACATGATCCTGCCTCAACAAGATCACACCAAATGTGCCTCCCAACACCAAATCCCACCTCAAAAACCCTCAAGATTAATCCTACCTCACTTCCTCCCAAGCTTTCCACTAACTTAACCCTTTCCTACCCCTTTCCTGCCTAATCCCTACCCGCTCACATAAATCCATCTTGCCTAACACCTTACATCCCAACTCCCCCCCCCACACTAAAGCTGTCCCATGACAACTTCTCCTGTTCCCAAACTTCACTTGGTGTAATGGAAAATAACGGAGAGGAATGAGATAAACATGATTTGCTAGAAGTCATTTATTAAAACACTTATTGGGGGGTAATTCCTCTTTTCAAGAAGCAGGACAGAGTTGTGTGTTCCATTTGTATACAGATCATGCTTGTCATCCTTCTTGGAGAAAGCCTGCTGTACTCTTTTGGAAAGGAGACTTCATTTGATAGCAAGGAGAGACACAAATTCCTTCCTGACCATAAAGCAGTGGGTCCTGTCTTTGTCATTTCACAAATACTGAAGTTGATACCTCTCAACCTCTCAGAGTAAGAAATCTGGACAAATCCATAAATAAAAGTGGGACAAAGGCCCAAAAATAGGGACAATTTTTAAAAACTGTTTTTGCAAACTTAAAAGTCTAAAACTCAAATATTTGTCATTATTGTCTGATTTCAGTCTTTAATTATTTGCCACTAATTTGTCAGAAAACCACAGTTTTATGAAAAACAGACCAAAATATGAGGCAAAAATCTGGACATTCTGTGCAAATCTGTACAGTTGAGAGGTATGTTGGAGGTGTATTAAATGTCTCCCTGTACAGGCTACTGCGTGGATTTGAGGAGGTGTATGACTGCATATCTTGCAATGTCATATTGGAAGTGTGACAACAGAAGATGGATGTTTCCACTGTTGCTGCTGCTGCTGCATATATAGTAATTTAGGAGCTGTAACTGAGGAGTGGTGATTCTGTCCAGATGCTTGTCATTAAGCAAAATACATTCAATAGAGGGGTAGAGCTCCTCCATAATTGTGCCCTGCCTCTTATCCTGTTCAGAATTTTCATGGACAGAATATCACGTTGCAACCATTGGATTGTTTATCCATCCCCCTAAGAGGATTTTTTAGGCTATGCCAAAATGACAAACCTACTGACATAGCAAATAAAACCCAAAGGAACCTAAAGGTGTTACTGCTGAATCCTACCAGCTTTAACAAGAAACTCCACACCCTACAAGCTCTTCTCACACTGGAGAACATAGACACCTGTGGCATTACTGAGGCATGGTTTAAAGCTGCAGAAAGTACTTCAGTAATGCAAGGCTACAGTGCCTCCACACATTTAAACTATCAGCTGCACAAACAGGGACTAAAACTGGAGGTGTCTTGACCTACATTAGCCAGAAGTATACCTCAAGGTTGGTTAAAAAAGATGATGCCCAGGAGTTCTTCCACATGCAAATCACCATAGATGGAGTCCCTTACAATATCTTAACAAGCTATAAGTCACCATCTATGTCTCAGGAATCCCACAACTCTTATTTATACCTGCTGGAGGCTCTCTCCATCCAATCAAACACTCTAGTCATGGGAGACTTTAACTGCATTATGACTCACTAAAGTAAGTTGCAAAGCTTAAGGCAGATTGTTTCTTATACAGAGTAATGGATTTTTAGTAAAGCTTTCTTCTTGAGGTTGGCAAAATGATTAAGGTGTTTACCTTGTAAATACAAGGTGCAGGGTTTGATACTCATGTGGGGTAATTGGCTGGGCTTAAAATGACTCACAAGGGCAGTTAGCCTAGTACTAACTATGAACCTATGAGCATACTGGCTTTCTGATCTGTGTGACATATGTCTGGATACAAAGGAACCTCCTGTAATATATCATAGCTTAATGTTTAGAGAAGCCTCTTGAAGTTTATATATCAATGATTTCCTGTTTATGTGGCTTTGTTAGTTTGATCAAAAACACATTGTTGATAGATGCATCATTTCTTAGGATTTATCTCTGTCATTTAATAAAGTATGGCACTTCTGCTGAAGTTTAAGCACACAAGTTTAATCTTGTTAAGACACTTCAAAGGAATTTTATTAAGTCCAAAAAGTGAAAAAAAGGATAATCATTTTGTGAAAAGACACATTCAATGAAAATTCATGTTTTTGAAACATGTCAAAACAGAGCACTAAGAATTATACACAGTACTTTTGTGGGAGACAAAGCCACTGATATCTTACATCTACCACAGAACCACACTGCAGACAACACATCCTTTAATCTTAACCCTTACTCTGAACTTAGATCTAACTCTAACCCTAAACTTAACACCGACCCTAAACTTAGACCAAGTCACCAAGCCTAAGACTAAAGCTAAACTTAACCAAACCAAAAGGTCTTGGCCAAACTGATTATGACTAAGCTTCCTGTGAAAAAGTCTCTGACTCCCATTCAGTTTTAGTGATTTAATGCAACTTTTTAGAAGTCTGATAGCTGATGTTTTTTAAAGAGTGACAAAAATGTAATTTTGTGCCTCTGGCACAGAGTGGTATTTTAATGAAGTTCTAAAATGTTTTTAATGAATCACATTCAATGGGCAGTTTACCAAGTTTACATTAACTCTGGTGTATGGCTATAAAATTAATATTGAATTTTACAGTTTTTCAGTGTTTATTAATTACTTCATGCACTTCATCCACTTTTAGCTCTATAGTTCCTTCATTATAACCATATTTGTACACTATGTCATGAGTAAGATGTTTGCATTTATTATTTTTTAATTCTGAGTGTGATACTGTATATGAGGTTTTACATTGTATCCGTGCTGACTCCCTATTTTCAAACATTGAAACTGCATGGGCAAAACTGAATTATATTGAGAAATGGATAGAAAGTGCATGTAAGCCGTAGTAAGGGATCAAGCCATGAGTGTAACTAGCAATTTCCAATTTGTACTCACAAACTCTAAGTACTACACCCCTTGGACACCTGTTACTTAAAATGGACACATCTCTCAAAATTCTGCCCCCCCCCCCCCAAGCACTTAAAAATGTAACATTTTTATGTATTTATTTATTTATTTATTTTACATTTGTTGAGAAGGATAGTCTGACTGGATACATGTCCAATTTCAGCGGATGCCCTGGGAGAAAAGCTCCAAGGTAGAACATATAGTAAAAAGCACAAAATGATTACAAGTAACACACAGTTTGCAAGCTCCGGTTGAGCAAACAGGTAATATAATCATACATTTTTAAAACAATGTTGACACATTGACTAGGACATCTAGTCGGGCTTTGAACAAGGACATAGCCAGTGAGTTTTATAGTATAGCTTGAGGCTTTTTTTGAACTGAATAAGAGAGGGTTCAAGAGTAAGATCAGCAGGAAGAGAGTTCCAAGTTTTGCCAACAGAGTTAGCAAACAGAGAGTCCGCAGCAGAGCTGTTTATTTTGAATGTTTGATCCAGTAGTTTATTAGAAGAGTGAAGTGACCTCAGGTTGCTATAAGGGTTGATGATATTTTTAAGTGCAGGCGTATTATCAGGGTGGTTGGGAACTTTATGGGCAATTATAAGCTGGTTGTACTGAAGTAGGCTAGGCCATTCTAGCCACCCCAGAAGATTTAGGTTGTGACAGTGGTGGGTCCTATAGGCCATGCCTATTGCAAATCTAGCAATATGGTTATAACAGCTGGAGAGTTTGCTAAGAGCAGATTTGTTCAAATTAGTGAGTAGAGGGGAGGCATAGAGAAGAGTGGAGAGTAGATGGGAATGAACAATAGTAGTCTTATCAAATGGAGTAAGGAAAGGTTTGATCTTATAGAGGGAGCCAAGTTTTTTGTTAATGGTTTTGATAGTTTGCTTGACATGGATATCAAATTTGAGGGTGTTGTCTATTGTGATGCCTAAGAGTTTGGTTTGCACATCTGGAGAGATAATGGTACTATTATTAGATTTTATGGTAAAGAGTAGTGAGGAAGACTTACAAATGGGGGAAAAGAAGCAACTTTGTTTTGTAGAGTTTAACATCAGATGATGGTTAGAGAGCCAGTTTTCGACTATATTGAAAGTATTCTGGGTTAATGTCATAAGATCTGTCGGGGAGGTGGCTGAACAAATCAAGGTGGAGACATCCGCATATTGGATACAGGTAGCATTTGGAATGACAGTGGGAAGGTCATTAATAAAGAGAGAGAAAAGACAGGGTCCTAATATAAAGCCCTGGGGGACACCTAGGGTGATGGGTAGATGGGTTATTAGTTTGTCTGCCATAGGATGGCTTGTTGTCTACCACACAGGTAAGATTGAAACCACTGAAGTGCATGGCTATTTAGTGAGAATGCCTTAAGGGTGTGCATGAGTATTTGGTGGTTGACCATATTGAAGGCCTTGGAGAAATCTAAAAAAGGGCTGAGGAAAGCTTGCTATTATTTTGGTTATGGTTTATGGTGTTAGAGAAGGATTAGAGAGCTGAGGTGGTACTATGGTGTGGCCTAAAACCATGCTGAGAGTTAGCCAACAGTGTATTCTGGGTAATATAATGCATAAGTTGTTTATGGACACACTTCTCCATAATTTTAGCCAGTGGTGACAGAATAGCTATGGGTCTAAAGTCTGACAGTTCTAAGGAGTTGCCTCCTTTATGGAGTGGTATTACATGAGATATTTTCCAAATGGAGGGGATGGTAGCTTCAGATAAGGTTCTGTTGATTATGATGGAGATGGGGCATGCTATGACATCTGCTGCTTTTTGCAGATACTCTGGTGGGAGGAGATCAACTGCTAGAGTAGTTGGTTTTAATTTCTTAATTAGAGATCTAATAAGTGATGTAGAAACAGGTTGAAAGATAAAGGAGAGTGGGGTATTGGTTGTGGCAGAATTTGGGTTGGAGCAGCTGGGTGCCAGTTGGCTGGCTAGGGATTGGATAGTCTCTGTGAAGAAACTATTGAAGGTATTTGGAATACCTTCTGGAGATTTATGGTTGGAAGCTGATGGGTTAGGAGTGGAGGACTGTCCTGGGTGAAGAAGTTTGTTTATTCCTGCCCCAAACTTTTGAGGCTTGTTGTGATGTTTTTGTTGAAGATGGTAGTAGACGTTTTTTTTGTCTAGTATAATATATTTTTTTGTGTGATTCCTTAACTGTTGGTATATGAGATGATCTAGTGGGTCTTTTGTGGCACGCCATTTGTCCCATGCCTTATTTCTAGCTATGATTTTAGATTTGGTCTCTTTTGAGAGGTACAGGGCAGTTTTTGTTTTGGTTCTAATGGAGCGAGCAGGAGTGTGAGAATCAAGAATAGTAAGGAATATGGAATTAAAGTATGCTACTGCATCGTCCAGTGAAAGGTGCTTTAGGATTGACCAATTGCAAGCTTTAAGTTCATTTTGAAAATTGGTGGAATTGAAGTTCTTATTATTTCTAATGGTTTTAAAGATGGTCTGATGGGGTTGTCCACCTTTTGCTTGATAATGTACATAAGTAAGTGGTCACTTAGGTCATCTGGGTGGGTCCCTGACTTGTACATTTAGGGGTAGCTGTTGATAAGTATCCAATCTAGGATACTATCTTTTTTATTGGGTTTGCCTATCCTGGTGGGGGAGGATATGAGCTGCATAAAACCATGTAGGTTGACATGGGTTGTAGGAGATTCTGTGGAACAGGTGTTCCAATCACTGTTAAA
The DNA here is from genome assembly GCF_019279795.1 of Protopterus annectens. Taxonomy (NCBI): domain Eukaryota; kingdom Metazoa; phylum Chordata; order Ceratodontiformes; family Protopteridae; genus Protopterus; species Protopterus annectens. The sequence goes on from NC_056725.1 coordinate 426,388,980, forward strand.
ATCTCCAAGCATCATAGTTTCTTGTGGATAGGTGCTGGATAACCAGTGGAGGATGTCCTCTAGGGTGTTTGTATTATTACCTATTCAGCTGTTCCCCCTAAAGCTATTAAAGATATTGTTTTTAGATTACCAATACAGCACCTGTTATTGGAGGCATTCATTTAAACAGATGTAAACATAATATGACATGAAAAAAGCCATATTGATGTGATGCAGAGAAGAAATGTACTCAGTAGCACGCAAAGACTATGCCTAGCTACATGCTTGGATCAAACATTTGAGAGCAGATGTAGTTGTATAGTAAGAAGCTTAATGATGTATAAAATGCATCAACATATTATTTATCATGGACAGGACTGACAGAAGACATTTCTAAAGTTACAAGAGACAAAGAACAGTGAAGAGACAAGAGACAAAGAATAGTGAACTCCACGGCTACACTGAATGGCCTCAGCATGGGGTATTTGCTGTTTGCCATCAGAGGTTATGAACTTTAGTAATACATGCTTATGCTTAAGTAAGAATGGGTGCCTATTGATACTGTGTGAAGCTTAACTACAGTTTTTAGTATGCCAGAGCTACAAGGATGAAGAAAGAACTTGTAGTATCTTGGAACATTAGCCTTTTAAGGACATGCAATGACTTTTGAGTTAATGTAAATATATAAGTAGCAGTGGTGTGGGGGTAAGCAGGAAAGCTCCCTGTAGAAATCTTTGAAGAGTTTATCAGCGGGTTTTGCATTTTTTCTGTTTGAATTTCCATTTTGTTTTCAAAGTGTTAGGTCTCACAGTAATGGGTGGTGCTGACTGGGGGTTTTGCCGGACACTGTAGATGTATGCTACTTATGCATATGGTTAAGGTGTTCATTGGATACATGTATACTTTGAAAAACCTGGGTGAGCAGAACTGATTCTCGATGATAATATTACAAATAGGCATTTTACTCTCATACTGAGGCCTTGTCATCAGATCAGATTTCACACACTGGGTGTCTATCTATCTATCTATCTATCTATCTATCTATCTATCTATCTATCTATCTATCTATCTATCTATCTATCTGTCTTTGAGTGTATGTCAAGTGCTTGAAGTATCAAAAGTTTGAGTAATTAGATGTCATATCAAAAAGATTAACAAAAAAAATCACTGCCCCTGCTACTTATATATACCACCTTCGTTTGCACTAAATGGGGAAAGAGAAAATTCCCAGCCCCCATTATTCCATGATCTCACACAACCAAATACTGTCAAAGCTAGAAAAATTTGCTGATATTTCAAGCACTCGAACTTTTGATAGTTTACATACTTGACAGGGACCCGAATATATACAGTAGACAGGTATGACTTTTTCTGTTCAGTTTGTGAAATAACTGTAAATTATAGAATGTGAACAACTGACAGTGGAAACTACAGATAAGAAATAAGCATTACATTTAATACAGACCTCAATTAAGTTGCATAGCCTCTAAGAATGGACATTGAGAACTTCCAGGCCAGCAAGAAACACCTTTAATTAAAGAGATGTTGTGGACATATGCACAAGAGTGCAATAACAAAATATAATTTCATTTTGATGAACTTCCTTGTCTGGTGAACATTGTGATTAGGTAGAACAGATGCATGATTAAAGACAGTCCAAAACTAGATAGCTGTCTTGAGAGATGAGATTGATAAATATTCTGTTAATGCTGCTTGTTCAATAACATTCAAGAATGTTCACTTTACCATTTTTGATTTGGCTCTGCTTGAAAAAATGTGACTTGGTAGTGGATAAGGTCTTATACTGATTACTTACTGGCAAGCTGTAGTAGTCTTTCTTTTGGGTACTTCAGCTAGATGGTATCTAGACTGAAAACTTAAATATCACATGATGGAAAAAGTTTTGCTGTAGTGTATAAAAACGTTTTGTCATCCTTCCCTGAGAAGTCTTTCCTGCAGTCTCAGAAACTTCAGAAAACTTTATTCCAATTCAATGTTTCAGAACCTGTCAGAGACGAGCAGAAGGAAAACATTCACAATGCTACTCTTGGATTCAAAATTAAAAGGAAGGAAAAGCCAACAGCTGTAACAAACACTGTCAGGCTTGTAAGACAAAATCCACACCTCAAATATGGGATTGATTTATGCAGTCCTCTTCATATTAATTGGTACATTCAGCAGAAATGGGACTGGTTGTCTGATCCACCTTGGACTTTACCTGTTTTGAGCTACCTGCCTTTCTTGGATTTAGTGTTTGATTGAATGTATTCACTGGGCACTGTTAAACAGATTCAGAAAACACAAACATTTCTATCACCATTGGACTGGAATATATACATATTTGGGCTGCACTCACTTGTCTAAACATTGAACCCCTTTAGAAAGGATGTAAACTTCTTGTCAAGGTGTGTTGCCATATTGTACTTTGTGCTTATGCACTACCTGGCACTACCTGAAATAGTCAATACCCATGGTGGTGCAGTGGTTAGGGTTGTTGCCTCACAGCAAGAGGTTCTCCCATATGATTCTCGGCTGGAGCGCCTTCTGTGTGGAGTCTGCATGTCCTCTCCGTGGTCGAGTGACATTAAAGACATGCAGGTAGGTGCATGCGTGAATGGGTGTGCCTTCTTTGAAGGTTGGGTGTCGGGCTGGCAACTCGGCACCGTAAAAATCCACTGCCAATCATTAGTGGACCGGAGTTCCACTGTGGCGACTCCTAACCAGGAAAAGCCGAAAGACATTACTTTTACTACTTGTCATAGTCATTCAGTTTAGCACAGAAAGTACTGCTGAAAGGAATGGGTGTGGGATGTGGACACCATGAGCAATGGACAATACTATAAAGCCTTAACATGTATGGGACATGGAGGGGGTCTTTGCTGACCGTAAACTTGTTACAAAGGGTGACCTTAACTAATGAATCATCATCATATTTACACTACTGAGTGGTTCTAATGGAGAGATGAAAAGTCAGCAAGCAAAGGAGAGGAGTAGTGCTGAAAGTGAATTCATCCTCAAGACTTGGTGAGTACCTTCGCAAGGTGGACCCTGTTTTTCAGAAAATCTCACCAAGGCAACACTGATATATAGACTGTATTTATATAGTATATATCATGGACAGAAGTAAGTCAAAAACAAAAAAAAGGATAGCTGGGTGCACAAGACCCAGGGAAAAAAGTCCCCAATCCTGGTAGGTGCACTGGTGCCAGGACTGGAAAAAATGACAGTGTAGAATCCTCAAAATATGGAAACATTCCTACAATGGGGCCAGGACAGGCCCAGGGGGAGGATGGCCCCGCTGTTGTAGAAGGAAGTAGCAGTCCACAAAAATCACAAAAATTGATTGACCAAAGAAGAGCCATAAAGGCGATAGAGTGGACTATTGAGGATACAAAATAAATTATGTATTGTTACTATTATGTAAAAAGCCCAGCATTTCAAGACACAAGATATAAAAAATGATTAAGAGAGAACTTAGAGGAAAAAATACTTCTGCAGGAAAAACTGTCAGAAACTTCAAATAAAAATTTGTGTTGATTAATGCAACATAGTTTTGAAAAACAGTATCTAGATCAAGAAACTTTGATCTATTTGCAAAAAGAAGCATTTGAGGAAGTGCAAAAATATAAACAACAAAACCTAGAGATATTTGAAAAATATTAAAAAGAAATATGGACATGGGAAAGAAAGATTTGAAATGGTGCAATATTTATGCAAAGGAGAAAGCTAAGTTAACTAATATTGAGAAGGCAGCCCCAAAGATATTCAAAGAGAAATACAGGCAAAGGCATCCAGATATGGAAACTTTAACAATAAAAAAATTATATCAGAAAGACTGAATGTGGAAAAGAAGATTAGTAAAGCAGAAGTTGAAGTTATGGAGTGCCTGTGAAGTGAAGGATTTAATGCAGAAGTTCTAACACACACTACATCACACCATGATAGAGTGAGTCCCCAGAATAAGGAAAAGCAAATAGATCAGGAGACATGTGTAGAAGAAATATGGACATGAGAAAGGAAAAGAGATTTAATATGGTGTAATATTTATGCAAAAGAAAAAGCAAAATTAACCAATACAAAAAGAGTAGCACCGAAGATATTTGAAGAGAAATACAGGCAAAGGAATCCAGATATAGAAAACTTTACAATACAAAAAACAAGAAGACTAAGAGGAAAGGTAGAAAAAGAGATTCATAATGGAGAAATCAAAGAAATAGAAACTGAGGTTATGGGGCAGCTGCAAAGAGAAGGATTCATTGTAGAAAATCCAATACAGAAAGCACCACAACAGGATAAAGCAATGGATATCCAAATTAAGAGGAAACCAGTGGAACAGGAAGCAGTCGGTCAGGTGCCATATCAAGATATTTTGGAGCCTTCCAGAGGAAACCAGTATAAACATTCACTTGAAGCTAGACAGCAAGGGAAGGAACAGGAAACTGTGGAAACTCTGATGCAGTCAATGTTGAGGAGTGATAGGCCAGTGAGCTCCCATATGACAGAGCAACAGTTGACACAGGATGAAGTTGAAGAGAAGATGCCACAGGAAGATGCTATAGAACTTTCTATAGAATGCCCACATGAAATGGAAAACAAGGGATGTGCCCTCAGTTTGGAAGAAAATGAGCTAAGAGAAGAGTTGCTTGATTTAATGGACATGGATAGATATATTAAGATCAATGAGAGAAATAGACTGCAGAAGGTTAATAAAACCCCAAAAGTAAGAATTCTGGTAAAATAAATGAATCCAGTAATTAGGACTGTCCCTAGAGATTCATGTGATATAACAGAAGTAAACAGGATATATTACTGTGTTGCTAAATTAATAACCGATAAAGTTCTACCACAAGAACACAGGGTAGTGATGGAAAGGAAGGGGAGAAATTGAACACCATCATGGAAGTATCGAATAGAGAAAACTATAAAGCAATTAAGACAAGAAGTGTCACTGTTAGAAGATTATAGAAGAGGGAATAGATCAACAAAATACTAAGAAAGATAGATGTGATTAAAGCAATGCACAGCATTAGAACAGACCAGGATCTATCAAGCACTATCACAAATAACAAACTAAAAATTTCAGCACAGGCAGAAAAACTTAGAAGATACACAGATAAATATAAGGGAAGAATGCAAAATAGCCATTTTTTTTGATAACCCAAAAAAGTTTTATAGACAATTGGGAAATAAGGTAAAAGGAATTGAAAGACCACCAAAAAAGAGGAAGTAGCTACATTTTGGAGAAGTACAGGATATGAAATGGGATGAAGTAACAGCCAGAGAGATTGAAACAAAGTTAAGGAAAGCCTCTAACTGGAAAACCCCAGGCCCAGATGCAGTACCTAACTTTTGGTTAAAAGTACTAACATCTTTGCACAAAGATTTAGCCATGAGTAAGAACTATTTATATGCACAGCATGAACATACACCACACTGGTTAACATCAGACAAAACAATGCTCTTACTTAAGAGTGAACCTGCAAGCTACCCTAAAAATTATAGACCAATAACTTACCTTCTGTTGATGTATAAACTATACACGGGAATTGAAGCTGACAGAGTTTATAGTCATTTAGAAGAAAACTCAATTATGGCAGTAGAACAAAAGAGCAATCAAAGAAAGTCATATGGAATAAAGGATCATTTGTTGTTAAACAAAGTTATAGTGGAGAACTGGAAGAAGAGGAAGAATCTAAGTATGGCATGGATTGACTACAAAAAAGCATTTGATAGTATCCTACATTCATGCATTCATGGATAAAAGAGTCCTTAAAATGTATAAGATACACCCTACACTGATTGACTACATTAGAGTAACCATGAAACAATGACAGACCACTTTGCAATTAAGTCATGATAAAGGACAGATTATTATCCCAGGGATAAAAATTCAAAAGGGGATATTCCAGGGTGACTCTCTGTCACCGTTGCTATTCTGCCTTGCCATTAACCCATTAAGCTGTTTACTTAACACCTTAGGCCATGGCTACAATCTGGCTCCTAGAAAACAACAAAGTCTAATGACTTCTCATCTTTTTTTTGTCGATGATTTAAAACTTTATAGCTCATCAGATGAGGAACTGAAAGCACAGCTGCAGGTTGTCAAAACTTTTTAGATGATATTAGAATGTCATTTGGTCTTGATAAATGTACAAAAGCAACCTTTAGAGCAGGAAAACTGCAGCACCAGGAAAACATCAGTTTGGGACAAGAATGTGATATAAAAGAACTTGAGCAAAGGGAGTGTATAAATACTTGGGAACTGATGAAGGATCAGCATTAAAACATGAACAAATGTGAATAAAACTCAGTAAAGAATACTTTAGAAGACTTATATTAATCCTGAGAACAGCATTGACATCTAGGAACAAGATCCAAGCTATAAATCAATTTGCTTTTCCTGTCCTAACTTACAGTGTTGGAGTGAATGACTGGCCCCAAAAAGTGTTGGATAGATTGGATATTAAAACAAGCAGGATGCTTTATGCTCACCAAATGATTTATAAAAATCAGTGTATACCAAGATTATATATTCCCTGTTCCAAAGGAGGGATGGGCCTCCTTGAAATTGATTACATGTATAGATCTGCAATCATCAGACTCCACACATATCTACTGAGCTCACGAGATCCAAATGTAGTGATAGTTTTAAAACATGAGGAGAATAAATCTAAGAAGACTTCTCTGCTTAATTTAGCAGACGCATATCAATGTCAAGCAGGAATGGAAATCAAACAAGAAGTAGATAAAACCAGGCAGCAACCGAATGCGCCAAAAAACAAAAGAAAGAATCTAAGGTGAAGGACCAAATGAGAAGGCAAGAAGTGTGGAAAAAGCATAAATATAGTTGCAAGTATAGAAAACTTCTGGAAGAACCTCATGTTGATCAGGAACAAATGCAGGAATGGTTAAGGAGAGGCAAATTCAAACCAAGAAATGAAAGGTTAATATTGGCAGCCCAAGATAGTGGGCTATGTACATGCTGGTTTACAAAGTCCATTGAACATGTGGGAGAAACAGACAAATGTAGGTTTTGTAAAACCGAATTGGAAACAGTCATACACCTTGTTGCTGATTGTGACACATTAATGGCAGAAGGACTGTATACTAAAAGACATAATCATGTGGTGAGACCGTTGCAGTGGGATTTTGCAAACAGTGGCGACCCCTAACCGGGAAAAAGCTGAAAGGAAGAACATGGTATTGAAGTGGCTGAAAAACACTGGAAACATGAGCCACAACGCATCATAGAAAATTATGAAGTTTATATCACATGGAATCACCCATTACCAACAGTTCAAAAGATAGATGCTAGAAACTGGATATAGTGGTCCAAGAAAAAAGACAAAAGTAGCATTGATCATTGAAATCGCCACATCCAGTGCCTACAGTGTCTTGCATACAGAGAGACACAAAGTCAAAAATACCAGGCTCTGCAGGCAGAAACAAGAGCAATGTGGAAGAAAGATACCCAGACAGTTCCAATAGTAGTAGGAGCAATGGGTCTATAAAAAAAGAATCTACAAATGTACTTAGATATGTCACCAATCCATATAACCCCGTGCAAATTGCAGGAGTCATTACTGGGTACATTGTGGTTGCTGTGACACTTTTGGCTGATATCAGAGATTGAAAAAATACTAATTTCATGAACTTTAATTGTACTTTAACTTAGGAATGGGGTCCATTCCTGTCATGGTATTAGAAACCCAAAAGATTTGGAGACATTAGAAAAACTGAGTGGTTAGCCCTGACAAGGAACCTTTGGCAATGGATATTAAATAATTATTTATGAGTATAGGGGGACCCTACACAATGAGTACCCTGACTGAAAGTGCTGCATGTATGAATATACAGGTCAGATGACCTAAGTAGGGCAACCCAAAGTAATAAAGACAAGTAGCCATTCAGTCTACTGCTACTATCACAACAGAGAGGGTATATGTGTGCGGGAGAGGGTCCCTTTGCAACCCTCCTGCACACAAAACAAGTGACTATGTTTTGTTTGGTCAGCTTGACCTGACCAAATTATTCTTGATGAATCATTCTTTGATGGAATGAACATATATGTGAGTATTTTCATTGTGTTATTGTAGGCAGGGATGACCCTACACATAAGTATTAGTGTCTGTTACATGGGGATGTGCAAAGGGGTTTTCATTATTGCTTGTGTCTGCTGCATGATAACAACTTTACTATTCTTTCAGATCAATAGGCTGCAATGAGTAATAGAGCTATCAAGTACACAGAACAATGTATTTACTGCACAGTCAGCAAGTGTTGTACAGCCATGTGCACTGCGGCTCTAGGCTACATAACATAAACAGCACCATGCAAAGTTTCCAACCTTCCTGAGTCAGTTCTGTGAAATTGGGAACTCACATTAGTCTGCATTTGTAATGTCAATGTAAATGTTAGCGTTCTTTAATGAAAAATATGTATCAGCATGTTGATGCATTACATTCAGCACCTTCCTTTGTCACATTCAGCAACTTATATTATGTTAGTTGTTCACAATATGTGCAGAAGAAGTTAAATCCAACTGCAATCTATTAGAAAGGGACTATTAATGTTATTGTAGGATTTTTAATTGCTTCCACAATGAGTGGATAAAGTTCAACGTGCTGAGCTCAGAATCCCCAAACTGCACCCCCACCCCCAAAAGAAATGGCAAACCACTCCATATGCACCAACTCCACAGATGTACCAACTTGAAGAATGGGGAAATTACTCCCAAAAAGGGCATTACTGCTGGCACAAGTGAGTGGTCTGACTCTCAGTGCTGCATTTATGAATATATCACTCACTGACAGTGATTTACTATGGAAGAGCTCTGATTCTCAGCAGGTTGAACTTCATACAAATGACACTCAAGAATTCAGTCTTCATCCACTCATAGGTTACCCATTCTTAGTATAGTGTAGCAAGAAGGCAATAAACTACAACCTGCAGTCCTTGGTTTCAGTCCCATAACCCATTTATCTTAGTCATATGTCAATCAAAGACATTGTAATTAATGTAGAGTTCATGTTTTATTCATAAAATAAATACTCGTTGATTGTTATCCAGGCCACAACAGCAAAATTATGTTTTTTTAAATAACTGGTTTTATTATATATTCATTATTCTTGATGTTATTATATTTGAAATCTCTCTCTCTCTCTCTCTCTGTTTATTCTGATTATTGCCAATGTAGTAAGAGTAAACAGTTAACTTTTCTACTTATCAGGTAGACCATGGCCAGGATGTTTATTTATAACTCACATATCCAAGCTTGCTTTCCTTTTCAGAAAGTAAAGGTCTGTTGGAAAGACAGCCAATCTCCAAATCTCCATGTCAGGGATTATTTTCATTGCTAGCTACATATACAGTATATAAAAATGGCTCATCATCTGTTCCGGTTCAATCTGAATTGACTTTTTAAGTTATCAGTCAGACTCTGGGTACAATAAACATTTCTGTTTACCTTTTCAAGCATTCATGCATATTATGTCTCTAAATTCTTGGCTACAAGTAAAGATTTTTTTTTACTTTGACAGAGTTTCCTGGATATAATGTCTTTAGTCTCTTTGCTACAATTATTTATTTTACATTTGTTTACCAGGAAAGTCCGACTTGGAACAAAGCCAATTTTTAGTAGAGGCCCAGGGAGAAATGCTCCAGACACATGTCTTTGTGACATGGGAGGAAATTGGAGTACCCAGAGGAAACTGACACGAACACATGGAGAACATACAGACTATGCACAGAAGGCACCCCAACCAAGAATCAAACTGGAGAACCTCTTGCTGGGAGGCAACAACACTGCCGCTGCACCACTGCACCATCCATAAATATTTTAAAATAAAATAAAGACATTAAAGATTTTATTTTCAGTTTTACATACTTTAATGGATATGCCGCTGATCTTTTCACAAGACGTTACTTTTTTCCCATAGTATAATTAGCACACTGTTCTGTTTTGTTCAAACATACAGTTCATGATGGCAGAAGTGGGCTGGCTCTAGGCATTGCCATTGTTCTTCTCTGAAACAGCTCTGACCAGTTGTTGAACTCTTACAATTCATCCAGCAAGATGGCCTCTGTAAACAGAACCCAGATTGAAGACAGAGTGATTAGCTAAGGAAGTAAATTTTTCTTTCTCTTTAGAGACAAAGTGTGCTTACAAACAACTTGAACATACTGTGTTCATTGTAAGGAGGCTAGCTACTGAGTACTGACTACTGTAAATCTAAAACCTCACCAATATTTTTTGATTTCTCCATGTGTAAAAAAGGCAGCTTCAGCAAGTTTCCATTGATTTTTGGGTGACTGACTGTATAATGCAAACATTCATGAAACAGAGAAACTGATTAGTACTTGAATAGATGTTTACAGCATTATCCACAGGCAGACCCACTCTATGATTTATGCAGTGCCACACAATAAGGTTTGGGAAAACATCCAAAAGCAAACGAGCAACTTAAAACTTGATATCAAACATAGTATTTGTTCTGACTGAACAAAATGCATCCCAGGCCTCTTTTAATAAATTCTCTATAAATTCTTTTTTTTTTCATTTGAAGTGTCAAGTTTCGGTACTATTTATGGTCAGACCACTTACAGAAGGCAGTTCAGTTAAATCAAGAAAGATAACTGTAAACATTTGGAACTCAGAAATGATGCTTGTCTAACTCAGAATATTTGATTTGCAAGCAAATGTAGGTATTTTCATCAGTTGCAAGTTTATCTGCTTTATAACCTAACTACATGTTTCAAATATTTTAAATGCGGTGTGAAATATAAATACCAACATAATAAAATTCTGCAATATTTTGTCTTAATATCATTTATAACAGCCGTTCCACATAGAGATCTGATAAATTGTAGTGCAGACATCATTTCTATAAAATGGTGTTTTCAAGTATTTCACAATTTGCTCATTGGAAATCATGTTTTACAGTTCCATATTTTGGGACGACTGATGTCTTCAAACTAATTTGAAGGAATTTGCATTAATGAAAGCATCAGCTTTCTAGAGTTCACGATCTCAGACAAAGGCACTAAGATTAATTTCCTGGATGTCACTTTACAAATTGATGAAAAACAGAAAAGATTCAAATCCTCTCTGTACAGGAAGCCCACCCACCATAACAACCTCCTCAATTTCAGAAGTGAGCATCCTCACTTCATGAAAAGAAACATAGTGAAAGGGCAATATGTACGCCTAAGCCGTATAGTTAGCGAAGACACTGACTTCTTTAAGGAAAGCACCAAACTAAAAGATTTATTCACTGAAAAACTCTATCCTGTTACCCTCATTGACGAAATGTTCACCAATGCCGATTAATATCAACTTGAGCGGCACTAGCCAATCCTGAAATTCGGCTTTCACAGCCCGGCCCACAACATAGAAGAACAAAGCGTTTGCTTCCCTGTTCCAGTCTGCTCGGACACAGGAGCACTGAGAGAAGTCATCTTCCGAAACTGGGACATACTGACCAGTAGCCCAGATATCCTCGAAGCCATTGGCCCCAAACCCTTTTTCTCATACAAAAGAACTCACTCCTTAAAAAAGTTCTTTGAACGAACAGCAGCCAGCTTAAATGCAAACCCCAAAGAGCGCACAGGCACCCACCCCTGCGGCACATGCATATGTTGCCAACATATCAATGAAGACCCCCAGGTCCCCACCCACCTTAGCAGCGCACCCTACTACTTTAGGGAAGAATTTGATTGCAATAGCCAAGAGGTAGTCTACCTCGGCTGCTGCTCCCATTGCAATGCGTTTTATGTAGGCATGACCACGCGTAAGCTCAGTGATAGAATTAAAGAGAACTTCCAAGCTATAAGGAGACATGACCACAAAAGCAATAGCCAAACATGTTGACTCCTGCAGAAACCCTCCAGGGTTCAAGTTTCTAGTACTAGAAAAAGTAGTGAATTTTACCAGTGGTAGCAACACGAGACTTGAAGTCCAGGAACTGAAATGGCAAATCCGACTAAAAGCCGACATAGCCCCAGGGCTTAACGGCAGTCTGAACATTAAGAGCCTTCTGAAATGGCATAGATAGCCAATCAGATGGCTCACCGCCCACTGTTCCTCTCTAGCACTAATGACGTTAAAGTATAAATAGCTTTGCATGGAATGCTGTTGTACAGATTTCTGAATAAGTTCAATGCTATTTTTTGTAAAATAAAAATACGTGAACGAAAGCGCTCAAATCTGACCAACGGCTTGAGTCTCTTTCTTTCCTTACAGACCACCCAGGGAACACATACTACATTGTATAATTTGAAGGAATGTTGCTATTATTTCGCATCCTTATCATTTGGGCAGTGTAATCAGTTATCATGCCCTTGTCAGTGTTATACTTGGAGAAGCATCATGACTAAAACTGACAGCAGTTTGCAGCTACTCCTTGCTACCAATCTGAAGTCAAAGGCTGGTTTCCGTAACTTATTGCAGCCTATAATGCCTTTTTTGTATATTTGCAGTTCAAACCCATACTGCCTTATAGAGTCCAAACCTTTTTTGGGTCTGGCTTATTTAGCTAAGTGACTTACCAGCTAGTAGTATACAGTATTAGAAAGGGCAAGGCATTATTAACAAAATGCCATTACAATTCTTAGTCAAGATGTCCTGCAGTAGAGAAATTAATCTTTGTTTGCCACTTGTTATTCTTATTTTCAAATTTATTTTCATATTTTCATAACTGAGACACCTTTATGTTATTGAGGCATATGGTGTGAAACACCAATGTGAAAAATAGGGTGATTCACTATCATTGCTGGTTTATATCACACTATACTTGACATATTAATAGCTATTTGGTAGCAATTAAGAAAATAAGCAATATTTCCATGCATACTTAATACTTCGTTAACCAAGTAACTTAAAATCTGTTGTATGACATTAAGATGTTGTTGAAGAAAACTATCTTTGGCATTTCCAGTGTAAGTTGCACATCTTGAAAGATATCCAGTATTATTTGTTTTGCTAATTACACAATTAAGCATATATTTTCTCATTTCTGTAAATATCTCAATAAACATGCATATATAGAGGACTTTCATGTCATGTGAAAGCTTATGTTTAGTTAACAAAAATGTTCCAATATGTGTATAGGTAGTACAATTTTCAAGATATGAGAATTTGCTTACAAAAGTATACAACAAATATAATTTGGGGTTTATGTGCATTATAATACAATCCAGTATTTACAGAAAAGGCTATGAAGGCACCTACTATTATCTCTGTAAAGAATATTTATTACTGATAACATTGCTATTTGTATAGCTTTAATAGTTTTTATTGTTCAGAATATATTTATATTTGCTCATCTTATGCTTTTTAAGTTTGGAATGCAAGACATTTTTTTTTCCAAAAAAGATAAGAAGTCTTGTTTAGATTCCACTCATTATTGCTCCAGTGTTCTTCATATTGATCACTGCTGCAGTAGTCTTAGGTATATGGGTTATATTCTGCTAAGGATATAACAGACGGACAGCTTTCAAAGCTTCAGAACACCTTCCATGCACCCAAACTGTCTGGCAGCTTCAGCTGAGCTGACTACAAGACACGTCTGGGCGAGAAGCCTTTCAGAGTTTTACTGCTGCCAAAGAGCACACTCCTCAGAAGCTTTCAAGGATTGACGGACGGCTTGTGCTTTCCTTTGCTGGGCAGATACATTCCATTTGTAGAAAAAATATTTCATTTTCTTAATTTGTTTTATTACTTTCCTCTTCAAGACAGTTATTTTGAAGTTAGGAGTGTTGTGTTTTAACATACTGTCTTGAGACAAACATATTATGGTTTTATGTTCAGTGTTATAATGTTTATTGCTTAGTGACTCTGAGATAAACACAAAATACCTGTTTTTGCTTGCATCATAGAACACTTCTGCCATTGTGTACTGCTTTTTATGTTATGCAGAACTTTGCTGCCACTATGCATTTATCAATGACTATATGAGGCTTTGCGGCCATTATGTAATTATCATATACTATAAGGGAATTTATGCAAATATTCCTATGCATGCTGCTACAATAGTCAGGCAATAAGCTGTGTTACTCATTTGCGGGAACTAGGTTTCTCTTACAAATGTACTGTTACCTCATAGCATATGTATTAATTAACTACTCTGCATACCTCTACTTCTTCTGCTAGTGTTTATGTACTTAGCCTAACCATCTCTTCTCTCTTTATCTAGTCCTAGTTCCAACTAGCCCTTGTAAAGATTGGCTCCCCATCACATCACTTACAGAACTGTATCCAGCACCAAAGCTAACGTATGTTGTAGACCTGGCTTACAAAAATGGTTACATATATTTGCTTCTAATCATTGTATTAGGAGAGCATGCTACCAGGAATGCCACCCACCCAACCCCCTACCTAGATAACTCTAATCTGGCCCCTGTAACATTTTCAAGGTAATGTCCCCATCTTTTTAATACTCATTATTGGTTCTCTAAGGCATCACACTAACTGGCAATCATCCCAACAATATTATTTACAGCCTCTGCTATTACAAACTCCTTTAAAGCTTTAAATAAATAACTTCTTGGCTACAATCAGGGCTCATTGGTAATAAACTGTATTTTTCAGCCAGATTCAGCACAATACCTGCTTGCAGGCACTTCTCCTGTACTTCTCCATGAATTGCAAGATAGTTTTACTTTTTATTTTTTATTTCCTCACAAAATAGCAAGCTGAAAATCAGACTAACCCACTCCATTCCTCTACCTTACCCCTAATTCCACCCACCCCCGCTTTCCTTAGGTTTATATCCACCAGACCTGTTGCCTAATTAATTTCATCCAATCACCAATTCCAAGCTGTCCCATGACCAATCAACCCCAGCCACTCCAACATCTAAGTGTATCTCTTTAGCAATTCTACCTTTGCATCCCTTGACAAACTCCACTAGAATACATTCCTTACTACCTCTCTCCATTCCTCACTAACCCATCTAAACAATATTTTAACTACTCTTACAAGTACCATTTCTACTCATAGACATTCCACTCTGCTATCCCTCTACACCCCCTCTACTAAGTTGACACTTCACCCTCCTTACCTCAACCCCACCAAAATAGATCATACTCTCTCCATCTACCCTACCACAACACACCACTATTTTCCACTAAATTCTATTTATCTACACATCTCTGCTCTCCACAGCTAACTAACATGCCCTCTACCTCAATAATCACACTCTCCTCCCTACTCCTTCTCACTGTACTTACATCCCATTTTATACTTACTGCTCAAATGTTACCCCTTTCTCTGCCAGCTTCTCTCCTAACTTTTCTACATCCATTTATTTACCTATTCCACTCAATTACAATGCCAGTATCTCCTCAAGCCTCTATCTACTAGATCCCTTCCTCTATCATAAGGTAAAGCCTATATCCTCAACTTCTAAAAACAGTTGAATCTACTTCAATTGCCCACACTATACTTTCAAAGTACTCCAAATCAACCCCTAGCCAAAACTAATCATGGTATATCCCTAAGCTTTCCAACATAGCTTTATGTGGTGATATACACCTCAATCCAGGACCCACTTCACACAACCTTCCCACTATTCCCATCGACAGAACCTCCTATAAGTCTTTATATATACTAAACCTAAATCTCCAGAACATAAACAACAAAATCTCAGACTTTTATGCATGGGTTGCACACCAACAGCCAGACATTATTGCAACCACTGAGGCCTGGCTAAAACTTCACATTAAAGATACTGAATTTCTCCCTCCAGGCTTTCAAACATTAAGAACAGACAGGACTGATAAAAAAGGAGATGGTGTTGCCCTTCCTTTTTCTAACTCCCACAGTCTAGTTCCATTTACTAACACCATACCTCAGTTCTCTAATGCAGAACTCATAACGTTCTTAAATATGAACAACAGCCAAAAGCTCTGCATTGTCACCCTATATATACCCCCTGGAAACAATGCTCTAATATTGGAAGACATCCTAGCCTGGATTTCCTCCAATATTAAAAATGAGACTATCATACTAGGTGACATGAATATCAGTTTGTTAGAACTCAACTCTAAACACCCTTCTTCAAATATTAATCTATTCAACTTCACCCAGCTCATAAAATCCCCCACCAGACCAAACAAAGGGAACAACAATGGATCCATCTTGGACTGGATTCTGGTCACTAACCTCAACAAAATAACCTCAGCTGGAATGCTCACAAACACCCTCAGTGACCATTTCCCTGTATTTATTAACCATGCCTCCCCCTCCAGTGAAAGTCAGCAGCAAATTAAACAAACTAGAAATCTAACTTCATTCAACTTTACCAACTTTTAAAAAATTCTAAAAACTGCAGATTGGCATTTACTACAAACCCTCCCACTGGATGAAGCCATTGATTACTTCAACATGACCTTCTTGAATACTCTAAATAGCCTAGCTCCACTAAGTATGCAGCGGGTCAAAAACAACCATGCCCCTTGACTATCAAAATCTATTCGGCATCTCATGAATGCCAGAGATAAAGTCTGAAAACTATTGCTATAGCAGGCACACAAAACACTCCTGACCTACTAAAATTCAAAGAACTTCAACAGAGACAAAAAAGAACATTACCTGACACTACAGTCCAACCATCAGCAGAACCCAAAAAAATTCTGGACTTCCATTACCTCATTACTTAACCCAGGCAAGAAAATAACACCTGCCCCCACCCTGAAAAAAATTCCTGAAGAGATAGCCTCCCTTGTCAATACCTTCTTTATCAATTCCATAGTCGACATCACAGCTAAATTCACTCATACTAATCTTCCCACTTGCCACACCTCCTCACTTAGATCACTCGCTCTCTCCCCCTTCCCTTCCAACACCCAACAAACTCCAGCACCCAATACCCACACCCCTCTTCCTTTACCCTTAAACCCACACCAACCTCAACCACAAAATGCCTACTACTCAAACTAAAACCCTACTCCAGTGCCCCTGATAACCTACAATCAGAAGAGCTACAGACAGTATCTCTTACCCAATAAGCATTCTTATAAACAGATCCATCCTTGAGTCATATGTTCCCAAACACTGGAAAAAGGCTTTCATTCTCCCCCACCACAAAGGTGGCAACAATACTGACATCACTAACTTCCGACCTATTGGAATTCTTTCTCCTCTATCTAAAATTCTAGAGAAATGCATCAATACTCAACTTCTCCACTACCTTCTAGACAACCAAATGCTGTCACCATCAAATCATGGCTTTAGGCCACGCCGTAGCACTGCAACTGCCCTCCTATCTTTTATGGATACAGTAAACAGAGCATGTGACACAGACAAAACTGTGTCCGCCCTCTTACTCAACCTATCCAAAACCTTTGATACTGTCTCTCACCCTTTGCTCATTACCCAACTCTCTAATATTGCCCCCCCATACTATAAACTGGTTCTCCAGTTATTTAAACAAAAGACAACAGGCTGTTAGATGGCAAAACTCCACTTCCTCTTTCCTCAACACCACCTCTGGCGTTCCCCAAGGGTCCATACTTGGATCGATCCTCATAAGTATATTCATAAACAATTTCCAATCATCACTGTCTCAGGGATCTGTCATTCAGTATGTAAATGATTCCAATGTCATCTGCTCTGCCAACTCTATCTCTGACTTACTCACACTAAAACAAAATGCCTTCTCCTCCACTGAATCCTGGATGCACAACAATCACCTAACCCTGAACCCCAAAAAATCCCAAACCATATTTTTCCCCTAACCCCCCCCTTAAATAAGAACAAATTCACCATCTTTTCTTTTAATAAATCATTAATCAAAGTCATTAGCCACACTAAGCTCCTAGGCATCACTATTGATGAACACATGAAATTCAACCTGCATATACAGCACAATATTCATAAAATGCATTTGAAATTTGGAACCCTCTATAGGTATTATCACTTCCTAAGCCCATCTACAAGAACAACCCTAGCTACAGCATACCTAATACCATCTCTCCTCTACGCACCCCTCTACTCACTAATATCCAAAACTCCTCTAAACTCAAACTAGAGACATGCTACAACAAAACTGCCAAATTCACAACCAATTCTAAATACTCTACCCACCACTGCATTGCCCTCAACTCTCTGAAATGGCTAGAGCTACCAAAGTACCTCTCCTACTTGCAACTAACCACAGCCCACAAAATCCTCTTTAAACCCCTATATTGCCCTGCTCTCAGCTCTACATTCAGCTACTACCACCCAAACAGACCACTTAGATCAGAGGATCAGAAGCTCTTACAGGTTCACAAACCTAATCCCCCCCACCCAGCCAGCTTCTCTACTCATTCTCAATAACCAAAAGCTGGAATACATTACCTTTATCTGTTAGAACAACTGTAAATGTCTCACTTTTCAAAACTTCTCTTCATAATCACTTCTCATGCTAGAAGTGTACCTGTACCAAGACCCCCTAAAAAGCGTATATCTCCCTACTTCTTTCCACAGCTGTTTCTGTGTTAGGTAGTACCGCCATAAAGAGAGTTTACAGAACAATAAGCTATGCAAATACTGATTTTTTTTCTTTTTTCTGCTAATTTGTTTAAAATTGTATATTGTATGCTATGCAGTCTCAACAATTTGTACACATTTATTCTTGTAAGTGCTTTTTAATTTCTGTATAATTTGATCTTTGTAATTGTATCTGTTAATTTTTTATCTGTTAAGTTTTCTGTACTGTGGAGCGGGGCTTTTCTCCCCAGACCTCCACTGAGAATGAGTTCTGTCAGGCCCAGTGGACTTTCCTGGTAAACAAAATGCAAATAAAATAAATAAAAATAAAATAACATACTTTTAAACAGAACACTTGGTTTACCTGTCAGTTTAAAAGTAGCTGAAAACATTTTTTTTCCTGTGGAGAAATTGTGTTTGTTTTACTTTTGAGGTGCTGGTGTAATATTTTAAAGTGTTTTTACTGTGTTTTTCTGTCAAAAAAGTAACTTTTGTAGATTGGTAGTGCTTACCAGCACTTCCTGATTGTCTTCTCTGGGAAAGAGGCACACAGAAAGCCTTTGTCACCTCAGCAGGCTAGAGATTTCCCTTAGTTGCAAGTGGGTGACTCGGATGTGGTCATTTGTTATACTTGATACCACTCATTTTTTACCCCGGATCTCACTGTTGTAGCACCTACAGCCACTATGGACCAGTGGTTAGCCAAGTCTTCTGCAGCTGTTAC
This sequence comes from Protopterus annectens, assembly GCF_019279795.1. Classification (NCBI taxonomy): domain Eukaryota; kingdom Metazoa; phylum Chordata; order Ceratodontiformes; family Protopteridae; genus Protopterus; species Protopterus annectens. Next base: position 426,408,155 of record NC_056725.1, read on the forward strand.
AGTTCCCTCATTGGGCAAGGGAGAGACTCTTGTCAGTCCTGGGAGAGGAAATGGGGAAGTTTTCCCTATTGTATCAGAATGCCGTGCTCATGCATGGGGAAGCTGTTGCTGGCATTAGTAACATGGTTAGCCCCATTTTCTTGCCAAAAAGGAACAGAAAACAAAGCATGTATCTGCTCCTCCTCAATTTCCTTTGGATAGGACAGTTTACTGGGTCTGGAACAGGGTTTAATTCAGGCTAAAGGTCCTTCTTGTAAAGTAGTTTCCGATAAATGAGAGATTCATATTTTCCTGAATAGATTCAAGGTTCTGAATCTGAACAGGAAGATGCAGGGATGGATGCAGCTTTTTTTCCTCAGATTTCTGATTCAGACTAAGAGGAGATCTCAGTTTCTAATCTCTCTGACTATTGCTAGAATGTGCCATTGTTTTCAGTGGGAGAACACTGAGGTTTCTCGGTACCTCAGAAAATAATATTAGCTGTTACAGAAGGATTTCCAGAACCTGCACCAATTTTTCCTGTTCTGGCTGCTTTAGAGGACATATATGTTACTGTCTGAAGTTTCCTGATAGTCAGCCAGGTACCCCTAAAAGTCAGATAGGGTGCATAAAGTTCCTCAGTCTTTTAATTTTTTTTATATATATATTATTCACAAACCTGATCCAGCAGCTATAGATTTAGTTGATTCCACTGTTGCTAAGCAGTTAATTAATTCCAATTCTACTTTTTTTCTGATAACAATGGGAAAATTATTGATGAATATGGGAAACGTGTATACTTCTGCAACTTTGATTTTCAAAATTTTGAATTGTTAGGCTCGTGTGTTAAAGTCTGTTCTGAAAAATTGTGAAAGTAAGAGGAATGTTTTATCAGCAGTTTCTTCTTGTGAGGAAAAATCTGCTTTAAATAACTCACCACCGATTTTTACAGTGTGTGCATGACTCTGTTGATACTTCTTCCAGGGCTATGACCACTGGTATGGATTTAAGGAGGTTTGCTTGGCTGCATTGATAGAACCTTTCAGATGATGTTAAAAATTAGATTTTCAATTGTTCCTTGGGTAGAGAGTTAGTGACTGACCCCCCTCCCCTGCTGCAGAGGTGATCAAAAGTGTGATGAAAGGGCAAGCTAATCAGGGGAATCTTTAAACTTTTTCAGCAGGATATAACCCATATAGCTAAGACTACTGCAGCGTTAGTCTTAAAAAAAACATCTACTGTTATGGTTGGCTTTTTCTACAGATGCCATGTTGTGTTCTTAGAATGTTGTTATTATTGCTATATATTCACTGGAACTCCTTACACATACTCACTTCTCAATGCTTCAGATTATTTAGTTCAGTAAAAGGTTTGCACTACAGAACCAAATGTAGTAGTGCCAAAGTCAACCCAGAACTCTTTCATGAGCTGTCATGATGAGTAACACAACTGCACTGTGAAACAAAGAATCAATAGGAACGGCAGTTACAAAATATATGCGACTCTAAACTCAGAAGTTGCAGTCAGAAATCTGTATGCAGCAAACAGTAAATAAAAAGAGAAGCAGACATAAAAGTCAGATAAGAAAAGAATCTAAGAAGAGAAAGTGCATCAAGGAAGATAAAGTACAGACTGTTTTGTTTTTATTTTCAGTCACTGTTTGATTTTGAGTTTTTATGTATATTTGTAAAAAGAAGACCCCTGCTGCACATCACAGGCATTTAGTGCTTTATTTTAAAGATAAGTGCAACTAAGGAGATAACATGAATAATCACTCACTCAGGCCTTCGGTGACTTCCTTTGTTTTCCTTCTTGCTTCTCCTGCAAAGAATCACAGTTACAGCATGGTAAGAAAGGTGGACCAAACTTTCCCCATCCCCATTTATACTTGGTACCTTATCCTGTGGCATTTCTAAACAATGCTTGTCCATCAGACAGACAATATTTGTTCAGCATGTTTGGCATCCTACAGTCGTCTATGGCCAGAACACAAAAGACATCTAAATAGCATCGGTTAGTTTCCCCGATCTGAGGGCTCAGCATCTCCTGGATCACTATGAAGTTCTCCCTGTCATGGAGGGTAAGCTCAGTAATCCTACATAGAAACCTATTGTCACTGCTCATAACTGTGCTTGCATTCATTCAGTCAGTTCCTGAGAGGATAGGGGAGTAGATTTACTAGAATTTATTTTACTTTGTCAAGAATTGAGCCATCCCAATTAATCAACACATATATGACTATATCTAGATGTTACTTTTCTGTCTCTTGCACCATTTGAGGCTGATTCTTCACAACTGAGGTAATGTTTCCTATAACTAAAGTAAAGATTCTATTGTCGGTGTCTGGGCTTGTTTAATCTATCTTACTCATACCTGCCAGAATGACGGCACCACAACTGAATCCCATCATTTTTTTGCAGATGGTAAGTCTACATGCTGAGTCCATGTAGCCACTTCAAGTTTTATCCAGCCAGGTTTTATGTGAAGTTTGATATCAAGATTCTTACAAGTGGACATCACCCATTTACTCCAGAATAGGGCCTGGTAACTGTTATCTGGGTAAGGATCTCACAATTGTTTATTTGGTCACTTTTTGTCTCTGCAGCCTGCTGACCATCATAACCTATCATGGTCAGTTGGCCCATTTATTCTCAATCACCAGGAAGAGAGCCAGCTGTAAGCAGCCATCACTGAGGCAGATTTCAATTACTTTTTGTTTTTTTCCATCTTTTTGTATCCATAATATTCTTGCAAACTGATTCAAGTCCAAGGAATTAGCATGTAGTGGACCACTGTGATGCAGGTCATACCTCCATGTAATGCGATCAATTGACCCTACCTCCTTTTTAGACAAGCACATCCTTGTGATCCTTAGTCTCCAATGTGGAGAATGCCCTCACAAGCACATGCTTCTCCCTAAACATGATGATCAGGCATAAGCCTTTTATTCCTCTCCTACCCTATGCCAGCTCCAACAGATGCCTCAGATGCTAATCAAACTATAATGACCTGGGTTATTACTAGGGCTTTATTCCTGTATGCCAGTGGAACCAGCTAAGGTAATCTTAGTTTTGCTGTTGACTATCATGGAGGGCTCTTTCGTGGACAATCCTCTATCTGGTCATTCACCTCAGATATTGTCACCAAGGGAGAGATCCTACCAGGAAACTGAAGTTGCAGGTCACATAGTTTTGAGGATCATTGGGGTGCACAAACTCCTCCTGCATAATGACTATATATTCCAAAAGACAAATCATTATGAACACTTTCTATGTGGCCTAGGTTAATGTTTTTAAACAAGGAAAATGAGCATCCATGTTTGTTTTGGCTGTCAAAAAAGCCTGAAAGCATTAATTTCATTATGAATAAGACGTTGTTTCTCCTTATATGTATCATTGTTATTGTGTACTTGAAGTTCAGTACTTCAGCCATTGAGGTTTGTTATCTTTTATACTGCTACTCAATAGAATATACCCACACAGTAACAAATGTGTCTGACAGTTTATAATTAGCAGATGGAGTTCCTTTAATGGGTAAGTGAAACTATAGAGAGACATTTTCACTGTTAGTAGAGGTGCAATTATAATCAAAGCTATGGAAATATTCATAGAACAGTGTTGAAGATATACAGATTTATTTCTTACTGCATTCAAATGTGTTCTCTAGAGCTTACCTTGATCATCTTTCCTGGAGTTTCAGGTTACATTTTGACAGCAACGATGAAATAATGATGAAGACAATAACAATAGGTGTACTCTGCATTTCCTTAGAGATAACTGTGACGTAGAGCATTAAAAGTAATTTTATTTTTTCTTTTGTAAAGTGTGAAAAGGCATGCAGAGTTTTATATATAATGTGCTGTGTATAAGCAGAATGGAAATAAGTAAGTCATTTTGACAAGTGAATGTACAGCTAATCCTGGCTCACACTCTGTTGCAGATCAAAACCTTTGTCTTGCAAATTTTTAAAGGATGGTTAATTAAACATGCTTGCAAATGAGTACTTTCAGTAACACATAATGAGGATAGTGTCCCTGTTGAACAGAACCCATGCCTATTTTCAGTTTCTGTTTACCACGGTAAGTGATTTAACTCCTTTGAGAAACATAAGAAATTACAAGTTGATTATACTGTGTTTTGATTAGACTGCCTTTAGCAAACATCACTGGTGCTATGTAAATTCTGCATGTAAGTGAACTATTCCTGTATCTATATTAGGCTAGACCATTTGACACAGATAACTAAAGGAACTCATGGTGACAGAACAGTGGTAGTTTGTTTACTTATTGCAGAATCATGTCCACTTCATTACTGGGTTTGACACTGAGAGTAGAAATCAATTCTGCCTTACGGTGCATCTTCCAGTCATAACAATCATTTGGTCATCCTCCTAGCCTGGTCCTTGTGGTACCTTTAATACTACTCAGAAAGTTCTGTTGTCTAGATGCCTGCAGCTGACTAAAAGTGCCACCATCTTAAATACTTGCTCTTCCTGGCTACCAAAGGAAACTGACTGCCAAATTAGAGATGTGGATCACATAGCTAAACAATTTAAACCATTCTGTTCAGTATACTGTAATGGGCTGGCATTCTGTCCTAAACTGGTTCCATGCCTTATGCCCATTGCTATTTTTGTACAGAGTCTGCCAACACTGAGACCCTTAATAAGATAAAAAAGGTATCAGACAATAAATGAATATTGTACAAGCATGTAAAGTGCTGTGTATTTTAAAATACTATAAATGGACATCAGAAAATATCTAAATGCTTTGTAGTACATGAGTGCAAGCAAAACTCTTAACAATGTCAAAATATGGCTAAATTTAGGTGCCAGTAAAGAAGGCATGAGGTCCTGTAACTCTACATGAGTTCCATTGCTGGTAATGTATAACCATCACTCCCTTTCCTCATCTATTTTTTTACCCACCCTTGGCACCTTTTAAACCCTCTGCAGATCTATACTCCATGATCTCATTTAGCAATATGTTTGAGGCCACATCACCCTGCCCATGAAATGATACCTAATCTATGCAATCAATATTCCTTCAGCCAGCTGTTATCCATGTCCATGCTTTCCCTCCATGTTTGTATTCTTCTGTTGTGTTCCATCAATTTTACAGGGCATGCATAATATATCATATTATATCAAATGTGATATCATAAATCATGTTGCACTCCCCATTTTACCTTCATTCCTGTCATATTTATATTCACACTTCTCTAAGTCTTTCTATATATGCAGTGTTTCCTGATTCTGTTAACATATTAATAACATGCCATTCATATACTTTCAAGTAGTTTGATAAGCTTGATAAACATTTCTGGATATGGTCTCTAGATGTGAACATAATATTCCAGATATTCTTCTCACCTGCACACTGTCTAAAAAGAAAAAGACTTAGGGATGATGCCCTTATCTCTTCTACCAACATTTCTGTCAATGTTCTCAAATGCTTCTTGGCCTTTGAATGACAATGTTTACCATAATTAATATGCTTCAACAAAAGGGTGACTATGACACCCAGATTTTTCTTATTCCTTTTGGTGTAGGGGAATATCTCCCAGTTTACAAATAATCCATTGATTCTTCTAACTAAAGCATTTAACTTTGCAGTTTTTGCATTGATTCCCATCTAAAACCAACTTGCTAACCTTATGATTGTCTCAAGGTAATACTGCAAACCGATTCCTCTAACTTTAATTAACCACCACTCCAGTATTACTGTATCAATATACAAGTTAACATTATCCTAACACATCAGCAAGATGTCTAATACAAACAAACAGGACAGGTCTAATACTAACATTTAACACTATGCTACCACACTAGAAATTCACTTCTGCTTCACTCTGTTTCCTGTCAACTAACCAGTTCTTTGTTTATCTTGCCAGTTTGTACCTCACTTTGTACTTTATTTTTTATCACAAACATCCTGTGAGGAAATGGATAAAAGACTTTCTGAAGTATGGACATATGACATCTACATGATTCCCCTTTATAGCTTTGTAGGTGACTGGTTCCTAGAACTGGATCACAACAGATTAACAAGACCTCAGTTGTGTGACGTCATGCTCTTTTCCATCTGCTCAAGACTGTGTACTCAGAAACTCATCCAGTGCACTCCACAGAGTTGTTCTCCACATATATATTCCTGAGACAGAGGTAATTCTGAAAGGTATAGCATTTTCCACTCATTCAAGGTCTCGCTTCTGCAAAAGGAGACCATGATTCCAACCCTAAGTCCACAGGGTCACTTTATCCCCTAAAAAAAAGAAACTACAGTTTTGTCTTTAATTCTTGTAGTTCATCCATCGGTCTTCTTTCTTCATATTCAAGTGTAATTTATCTGCCTTCTGTGTTATTTTGCTTCTTCTTCCAAGTTAAATCATTGTCTGTTGGCTCAAGTGTTTGCTCGTCATCCCCTCCCAGAATAGTCAGTGACCTTTCCATTCTTTAGTAATGCAATTTGCTTCTCTGACCACTTCATTTTCTAGATTTGTCTTGAATGATTGTATTACAGTTGGTACTAGTTTTCTTGCCTCTTTGTCTTCCTTTATTTTCTCATCGCCTACAGATCATCTTTCTCTATATACTATTTTTTCTTTGATAGACCCCTTATGTAATTTTGTAGGGTACTCACATTGCTACATATCCTACTTCTCCTCAAATATGTGTTCATTCTATGCATATTCTCTTCATAATGCATTACCACATCTTATCCACTATTATTGTATCCAAATATTCTTTCTAAATGAGCATACTACCAGAGTGAAGTCTGCAGTCTGGTAGTTTGTCATGTGTGTTCCATTTGTCCTTTCTATGTCCAGTGATTCTGAATCACACTATGTTATAGTTATGCTACCTATTCTTTATCTTACTCTCTTTACATTTTCCAGAACCAGGTCTTCGATTCACAAACCTCTCAGCAATTGTGCAATTCTGATATGTGGTCCAAACTACATACCAGAGCCATATGCAATTTATAAAAATGCTGAACTTCCATGAAGTATCTAAATACACTACAGTGTACCTGGATTAGTCCAGGTGCAGAGGCAGGTATACAAATGAACATCCACTGTATGTCCCATGGTCCACAAATACGTGAATCATGAATTCTGCTGTGGAGTAGAGGTCAGCACTTAGGAGTGCTGAACTGTAGACTAACCACAGAGAAAATAGCAACAACATAGCCAATGATCCACAATCACAGATACTGTGCTCAGCAGACAATTGCTGAACAATGACACCTGTCAAAATATCCGAAATATAAAGCCTAAAAACGTAGATGTACAAATTCACACCTGGATCTTCTACTGTGATATCACTTCCTCCACAAAGTATACTATCTCATTCTGCACCTCTAACCTTCCTCAAACATTGTAACTGAGCTGGAAGATTAAAAATCCATCATCCAAACTCTTCTCTTTGCAAATTCTATGAATATATTTCTGAGTCTAGTGAATACCCTAATCCTCCTTCATGGCAGCTTATTTACTGTAGAAACCTCCCAGAGTTGTATGTCCTCCCACTTTAAGGCCATCTACATCAGCCTTTCCATCTTGTTGGCTTTATCCTTGAAGTCTTAGGATGTAAATAACAGACAAAAGATTTCAAGCCTGCATAAACTAAAGCACTGCTGATGATTCCCTGATGGGTGAGAAAAACAGACCTATATTTTCTTGTCTGTGATAAAGCTGCTTTCTATGTTTAACAGCTTCATTTTTTAAGAAATCTGCTTGGCCTGGTGTTTTTGTTATATGTGAGATAGAGATTTAAATTAGCTAGGCTGTACATTTCCCATGTTTTTCATTGGTTAAATTGTTTGAATGTACTTAAATACACAGTGAATTTCTGTCCCTTTTCCTCTTCCTGAAAAGATTTCAAACCTGCATAAATTAAAGCACTGCTGGTGATTCTCTGCTAGTTTTTCCCACTCACTTTCCCCTTCATTGATCTGTTTTTTTAAACCTGGTGATTTTAAGCTGGCCACCCGTACTGTAAATTGAGCTTAATACGCTCTGCCATTTCTACACTACAGTTGATATCTTGAATTATTTATTTGCCTTTCCTTGTGCTTATATTGAAAAAAATGCTTTTTGCTTCATATTGTCTGTTCAATTGATTTATTTCCTCTGAATTCATTATCTAGCTAGCTGTTGGATAAAGTACTATTTTTACGCTCTAGCAAGCACTTGTTTTATATCAAGAGGTCAGTGGATTTTCCATCTGGTGCACTGGAAGGTAGCCTGGTTTATTTAGGTTGGGGACACCCTTGAGAATGCTGTATGTAGTTTTAGTGGCTGGATGGGCTTATTAATCATCTTATCTTATTTTAGTGCCTTCATAAATTCTGTACAATTGAATGGCTCTTGGCTCATTTATACAAAGCAAAGACTTTTATTGAATAATCACACTTATATAAACTGTTTAATGTACACTGCTGTATCCCTATCTTTAAGTTTGTTTGTGGTAGCATTTCATATCTTTTAAGTTTGTTTGTGGTAGCATTTCACTCCAGACACTGCTTTACTATGCTTTTACATTAGGAGGACAGTGATTATTTGTCTAGTAGCAATAGGTGTTTACCTGGTCTTTCTGAGCTGGAAAGCATACTCCAAGTATCTTTCTGCGTTTCTCTTATACACTGTGACTGTACTTTAGCAGTTAAAAAAGAAACTATATTGTCTGCTGCTGCTTTAAGTAGTTAATTGCACTGTATTACATTGTATCTGTTAGTTGTAAGGCTGTTGTAGGTCGTTTGTGTGGTCTTGTTACACTTGGGCTCCAAACCAGCTATTCTAAATTAAGAAGGTGCTTTTCTGCACTCTTGTGGCAGAAGTGTGCTGATCTAACCAGTCCGAGTTGGGGTTGCTGATGGAAGGCTTATTGTGTGCTTTCCTGATTGGTAGTTAGCTTAAAACCTGTTTCTCTTTGCTCATATTTAAGCCTCACATTTGTGTGGTGCTGCTCTTCATGCAGCGGCAGTTAGCAGTGCTCTTGAGTAGACACAAAAGCCTAGAAGCTCAGTTTTTCTCTAAACAGCTGGCAGTAAAACATCTCCAAGCTTTTCTGCTGCTCTAAGAGTAGCATTGTCTTATTGGTCAGCCTTAGCATACACAAAGTATAGGTCCCTCTTGCTGTCTTAGCACTACCAGCACAGTCCTGTCAAATTATCCTATTCCCTTCCCTAATAAAACATACAGTAAGAGCCTGCTATCATGGACAGGCAGTTTTCCATCATCTGTCTGGCCTGCCTGATAGACATGGGCATCCTGAGGCAATGTAGTAATTGTCTCATGTATACTGACAACCACTTACTCCCGAAACAAATACTTTATGTGAGAGATGTAATTACACTATGAAATTGGAGGCAAGACTCACACATAAGGACAAATTGAATTCCAAACAGGTTGCTGGCACACAAACTTCCCACACTGAATAAGGATGCTACACATAAACCCACATATGTGGAGGCACTCACTAGTAACTTAAAAGATCAGAGACCTCCCCAGCAGAAGCCACTTATACATAACAATGAAAAAAAAAAACAACCACAGCACATAATAACACATACACCCGTGTCACAACAAATAAGCCTATAAAGCATGTTAGAGTTAGGATATTCTAAATTAATTCACTATAGTACATTAAGGTAGGATAATAGGCCTGAAAATAAAGAGTCAGACATGTATACATTTAGATTCAGAGAAAGACAGTTTATTAGAAAGGAAAGATACAGAAATACAGAATGTTCCTTTCTCAAGGGAAAGTTGTACATAGCAATGGAATGCTAGATATGGAGGCACATGAAGGACCAGGCTTGGAAACCAAGGCAACCAAGGCTAAGGAGGCATGTAAAGCATTACAATGTTTTGGTATTATTAAAATATACTTCAGCTACAGTCAGGGAAGTCATTTATTTAGTTTGGACTGACATACAGAAAAGATTAAATATTCAGCATTCCAGAAAGGAAGTTACAATATAGACACTCAAGCCTGAGTACAGAAAACAGGTCAGATAAAGACTGATTCAGTTTATATTATTCAGGAGAATCAGAATATATATACGCAGAAACTTTGGATATATTTAACAGCACTGTTATTACTAACCAGCATCCCAGCATTTCTACAGACTGTTATCATTTATCAGCACTGTTAATGAAGACAGTATTCAGAACTACAGTGTTTGGAGAATTCATTCTGAAAGCACACAAGACTTGGTCCATAAAGGAGAGACTGGCACCTGTTCAGCACATGTTTGGGTAATTAACAGTTAAAGATTTTCATTCCAGCCTAATTTCACTTGTTTCCAGTTAATTCCAATATATTGCAGTCTTATCAATTCTTTCAATGGCAAGCCACTATAAATAAGATAAAACTGTAAGACCCAAAACTCCATAACAGCCTTGCATCAGCAATCAGACTATGTGTGTTCTACAGACAAATCTACAGAAAACTAGTGTTTCATTCAACTACTAAACTAATCCACAAAGACCAAAACCATGAAACGCAGTCGAAAAAGGAAACAGCCACTGCAGCAGCAAGTAGATGGAATGGTAAAAACGTTGCAATGATAAAATCACAAAAACAACAAAAAAAACTGGCGTATAGCCTCAACCCCTTCCTCATGGGGAATACATGTATATAAGGATTCGACATCCAAACTAAAGATGATGTGTTGTTTAGGGTCAAATGTATTGCTCTCACTAAATGCCTTAAGTTTTTCCAAAAAATGCCAAGAATCCTTTATATATGATTCTTGTTGTATCACTAAAGGTCCTAAGGTGGCATCTATGACTAAAGAAATTCCCTCAGTCACTGAATGGGCTGAGGAAACAATGGGTCTGAAAGGAGGGTCTGTTACACTTTTATGTGTCTTCGGTATCCCGAAGAAAATCCCTATTCGGGGATTGTTAATCAGACAAAAGTCATACACCTTAAAATTGATTTCATTAGACATAAGAGCATCATACAAAAATGACTGAATCTCTTTAAATTTCTTTATTATTGTAAAAAGCGGAATCGCCTCATATTCCTCGATGTTATTTAACATCTCTAGCATTTTAAATTTGTATTTCTCCTGTGACATTATCACTAAGTTCCCACCTTTGTCGCTTTTCATAAATCTGCAAATCTCATTCTTCTTACGCAACTCATTAAAAGCCTTTCTTTCCCTAAATGTTAAATTGTGGGTAACTTTGGTGTTTTTGTTCAACATATTTTCCAAATCCTGTATACAAATATCCTCAAACACTTTCAAGGTATAATTTAACTGTGGATTAAAAGTAGATGGTTTAATGAGACTATTTTCTGTCATAGGGATGTCATGCATTAAGTAATGTAGGTTTAATTTCCTCACATATTTCTTTATATCAACTATAGTTTTACTGTAATCTGCTTTTCTTGTTGGTACAAAATTTAAACCCAGTTTCAAAACATGGGTTTCATACTTATCAAAAACTATGTCTGTTAAATTAATAATTTTAAAGTCATTAATCCCTACGTTTCGTCCGCTGAGGAGCTTGATCCCAGGAATGTACGACTCCTGGTTGATATTGTCCTTTTTTCCAAAGGTGTTTTCTTCCCAAAAAAATTCGATGTTTTCAAAACCTTTGAACTGGTAACTTTGTTAACACTACTTGTTTTGCCTTGAATGGTGTTACTGTCATTAGGCTCATTCATGGGAACATTATCAGTAGATTCTGCCCCCACAGCTTGAGGAGCCTTGTCATTAATAGCCCCACTTGAGGCCGTGGTCTTGCTCGTAGCTTTATTAAAACTATTACCCCAACCAAAAACACGGTTGATGTTATGGCCCGAGCTATTGCTCTTAGGGCCTTGCATTACATTGTAGTTACGTGTATTGCCCCTTTCAAGTTGTTTTCTATTGGTAACTTCACCCGCATGTTTTTCTAAATCTTCACTCATTCAATAATGAAGCATTTCATCAGAAAATTGAGTTGTTAGGCAGTTTGTTAAAAAAACATCGCTCCATTTTCATTGAAAATTGCTATTTTGAGCGATGTTTAGAACTGGGCATAACACCGAAGGGGTTAAGATTTTTTAAGTGCCCCAACGGTGTAGGCATTGGAGATCCTATGTTTCAAGTATTGACTAATTTTTTCAATGACGCCGGACAGGCTTTTTTAAGATTATTGATGGACAATAATGTGGAAAAACTCAAAAGCTTGAAAGAAGACATTTGTGTTTTAGAAAATGAAATTAAAACTTTATGTGTCGACAAAAATAAACAAGCGGAATTGTTTGAAAAAATGAGTGAAGATTTAGAAAAACATGCGGGTGAAGTTACCAATAGAAAACATTCTAAATTACTAAGAGACATTACAGCTTATGAATCAAAGTCGGCCTTTAATCACTTTGTACCAGGCCACAAAGACAATAACTATAAGAAGTTACAACTTGAAAGGGGCAATACACGTAACTACAATGTAATGCAAGGCCCTAAGAGCAATAGCTCGGGCCATAACATCAACCGTGTTTTTGGTTGGGGTAATAGTTTTAATAAAGCTACGAGCAAGACCACGGCCTCAAGTGGGGCTATTAATGACAAGGCTCCTCAAGCTGTGGGGGCAGAATCTACTGATAATGTTCCCATGAATGAGCCTAATGACAGTAACACCATTCAAGGCAAAACAAGTAGTGTTAACAAAGTTACCAGTTCAAAGGTTTTGAAAACATCGAATTTTTTTGGAAGAAAACACCTTTGGAAAAAGGACAATATCAACCAGGAGTCACATTCCTGGGATCAAGCTCCTCAGCGATCTAAACGTAGGGATTAATGACTTTAAAATTATTAATTTAACAGACATAGTTTTGATAAGTATGAAACCCATGTTTTGAAACTGGGTTTAAATTTTGTACCAACAAGAAAAGCAGATTACAGTAAAACTATAGTTGATATAAAGAAATATGTGAGGAAATTAAACCTACATTACTTAATGCATGACATCCCTATGACAGAAAATAGTCTCATTAAACCATCTACTTTTAATCCACAGTTAAATTATACCTTGAAAGTGTTTGAGGATATTTGTATACAGGATTTGGAAAATATGTTGAACAAAAACACCAAAGTTACCCACAATTTAACATTTAGGGAAAGAAAGGCTTTTAATGAGTTGCGTAAGAAGAATGAGATTTGCAGATTTATGAAAAGCGACAAAGGTGGGAACTTAGTGATAATGTCACAGGAGAAATACAAATTTAAAATGCTAGAGATGTTAAATAACATCGAGGAATATGAGGCGATTCCGCTTTTTACAATAATAAAGAAATTTAAAGAGATTCAGTCATTTTTGTATGATGCTCTTATGTCTAATGAAATCAATTTTAAGGTGTATGACTTTTGTCTGATTAACAATCCCCGAATAGGGATTTTCTTCGGGATACCGAAGACACACAAAAGTGTAACAGACCCTCCTTTCAGACCCATTGTTTCCTCAGCCCATTCAGTGACTGAGGGAATTTCTTTAGTCATAGATGCCACCTTAGGACCTTTAGTGATACAACAAGAATCATATATAAAGGATTCTTGGCATTTTTTGGAAAAACTTAAGGCATTTAGTGAGAGCAATACATTTGACCCTAAACAACACATCATCTTTAGTTTGGATGTCGAATCCTTATATACATGTATTCCCCATGAGGAAGGGGTTGAGGCTATACGCCAGTTTTTTTTGTTGTTTTTGTGATTTTATCATTGCAACGTTTTTACCATTCCATCTACTTGCTGCTGCAGTGGCTGTTTCCTTTTTCGACTGCGTTTCATGGTTTTGGTCTTTGTGGATTAGTTTAGTTGTTACGTTTATTCATTTTTTCATGGCCGAGGAAGGTGACGAGCAGCTTCTTAATCTAACAATACACCCTACACCGGGTTCGGATTCAACGAACACACAGGACTTGCTTATAGCTACTCTGATTAATATCCAGAATTCGTTAAACTTTTTAGTGGCTGATGCCACTAAACGTAACGCACACCAGCCGGCAAATGTGGCGAACGCCTCAAGTCCATTGGGGTCCTTCAATGAGTTGGATACTGTTGTAGACACCAGTGAGACTAACGGTTACTCTGGAAAACCACAGTTAAGAGTTAGCGGCAACCCTGAAGATCATCATGGTTTTTTACAACGGAAGGAACCCGGTTTCGGATCTCTTTTAGACCGCTTTGATAATCCATTTGGCGGACAAACTGGGTATGTACTAACATTCAATAATGAAGCATTTCATCAGAAAATTGAGTTGTTAGGCAGTTTGTTAAAAAAACATCGCTCCATTTTCATTGAAAATTGCTATTTTGAGCGATGTTTAGAACTGGGCATAACACCGAAGGGGTTAAGATTTTTTAAGTGCCCCAACGGTGTAGGCATTGGAGATCCTATGTTTCAAGTATTGACTAATTTTTTCAATGACGCCGGACAGGCTTTTTTAAGATTATTGATGGACAATAATGTGGAAAAACTCAAAAGCTTGAAAGAAGACATTTGTGTTTTAGAAAATGAAATTAAAACTTTATGTGTCGACAAAAATAAACAAGCGGAATTGTTTGAAAAAATGAGTGAAGATTTAGAAAAACATGCGGGTGAAGTTACCAATAGAAAACATTCTAAATTACTAAGAGACATTACAGCTTATGAATCAAAGTCGGCCTTTAATCACTTTGTACCAGGCCACAAAGACAATAACTATAAGAAGTTACAACTTGAAAGGGGCAATACACGTAACTACAATGTAATGCAAGGCCCTAAGAGCAATAGCTCGGGCCATAACATCAACCGTGTTTTTGGTTGGGGTAATAGTTTTAATAAAGCTACGAGCAAGACCACGGCCTCAAGTGGGGCTATTAATGACAAGGCTCCTCAAGCTGTGGGGGCAGAATCTACTGATAATGTTCCCATGAATGAGCCTAATGACAGTAACACCATTCAAGGCAAAACAAGTAGTGTTAACAAAGTTACCAGTTCAAAGGTTTTGAAAACATCGAATTTTTTTGGGAAGAAAACACCTTTGGAAAAAAGGACAATATCAACCAGGAGTCGTACATTCCTGGGATCAAGCTCCTCAGCGGACGAAACGTAGGGATTAATGACTTTAAAATTATTAATTTAACAGACATAGTTTTTGATAAGTATGAAACCCATGTTTTGAAACTGGGTTTAAATTTTGTACCAACAAGAAAAGCAGATTACAGTAAAACTATAGTTGATATAAAGAAATATGTGAGGAAATTAAACCTACATTACTTAATGCATGACATCCCTATGACAGAAAATAGTCTCATTAAACCATCTACTTTTAATCCACAGTTAAATTATACCTTGAAAGTGTTTGAGGATATTTGTATACAGGATTTGGAAAATATGTTGAACAAAAACACCAAAGTTACCCACAATTTAACATTTAGGGAAAGAAAGGCTTTTAATGAGTTGCGTAAGAAGAATGAGATTTGCAGATTTATGAAAAGCGACAAAGGTGGGAACTTAGTGATAATGTCACAGGAGAAATACAAATTTAAAATGCTAGAGATGTTAAATAACATCGAGGAATATGAGGCGATTCCGCTTTTTACAATAATAAAGAAATTTAAAGAGATTCAGTCATTTTTGTATGATGCTCTTATGTCTAATGAAATCAATTTTAAGGTGTATGACTTTTGTCTGATTAACAATCCCCGAATAGGGATTTTCTTCGGGATACCGAAGACACATAAAAGTGTAACAGACCCTCCTTTCAGACCCATTGTTTCCTCAGCCCATTCAGTGACTGAGGGAATTTCTTTAGTCATAGATGCCACCTTAGGACCTTTAGTGATACAACAAGAATCATATATAAAGGATTCTTGGCATTTTTTGGAAAAACTTAAGGCATTTAGTGAGAGCAATACATTTGACCCTAAACAACACATCATCTTTAGTTTGGATGTCGAATCCTTATATACATGTATTCCCCATGAGGAAGGGGTTGAGGCTATACGCCAGTTTTTTTTGTTGTTTTTGTGATTTTATCATTGCAACGTTTTTACCATTCCATCTACTTGCTGCTGCAGTGGCTGTTTCCTTTTTCGACTGCGTTTCATGGTTTCATTCAACTACGTGTGTTCTCCATTGCAAACTAGAAAATTTTATTAGCACCACATGTACCTATGTTCATTTGGAACACTTCTTCAGAACTTCAAGAGAAACAGCTGTAATAAATAACCCTTGCATGTACAGTTTCTAGTGCAGCAGTCAGCTTAACTTCAAGGTTTCATTAACAGTTTAAAGTAACACTTTTACGAGTCTATCAGTAACTACAGCTGGTGTTTCATGCCAAACTTTACAGCAGCACACCAGTGTTTTTCCATAACAGAAGACTGTGAACTCCATGCAAAAAAAGGCCACAGATGACAGCACAACAGTTTCTCTATACAGAGCAGAACTTTTGGTAAGACAACACTAATATTCAAGATGTAAACTACATACAGAAAACAGTCAGAGGAGACGACCTCTACATACAGTAATTGCAGCTGTTAAACAAATGGCAGAGCATAGGCTGTTACTTCAGAAAAAGCCTCAAAGAACTTCAACAGACCAGCACTAAGTCAACAAACTTCAGCAGTGTTCCTTTAGAACATAAGACATAAAACATAGAACATAAAATACATCCCACAAACTTTCAAGTTTCAAGTGTGATGTCACACAGCCAAGAAGCAAGAAAAAGGTTAAAAAGCTGCAGATGACAGGACATATTGTTCCATAAGCATAAAGTTATGTAAGACTTTATATGCACTTTTTAGCTAACAGCTCATAAAAGTTTAAATTCATCAGTAAATGTCATTTTCATACTTCTTGTATTAACATGTCAAGTAATAGTTCTACAGGTAAGACATCAGTAAATGTTTGGTTTAAAGTTAAAAACTAGGTAAAGAAGTCTAAAAAGAAATGTGTTCCAGAAATTTTTTTAAGTTAAAGGTTATTAGTTCAGAAATATTACATCTTTCCAGATGCAAAAGGGTTAAATCAGAAAAGTACACTGTCCCCCAGATTCAGCAAACCCTGCACGGCATGCAGGACTAGTGCAGGAGCTCCAGCAGGGAATATGTCTGCCGTGCGATCCAGGAATAACCTGCAGGGATGTCCACGAGCACTCCTGCACTAGTCCTGCATGGACTCAGCCCCTGTATGCAAATTACCCCATTTGCAGAAGAAATCCATGCAAATGAGGTGGATTTATGATCCAGGAAGCTGGAAACTGGCCATGCAGGACTAGCGTAATCAGCAGAAATGTACTCCGGCAGTAACGGAGTACATTTCTGCAAACTACAAAATGGAGCCATGACAGCTTCAGATAAAGGGTGGATATTATGTAGAAAGCATGCCAATGGCCAGCTATAAGGTCACTGGCATGGAAAACAGTTGCAAAAAGAAAAAAAATCAACTTTTTTTTTAGCTGATCTCGGCTGTTTAAGAGTAGGGCAGCAGCAGCGCACAAATGGGATCGGGCGGAAAATAAGGAAAAAAAAACTAAAATAAGCATTCTAACCAAAATCACTATTTTGCCATTACACTCAATGGCAAGCAGAAGACAACATGGCCAGTGAATAGTGATTGCTAAGGGGGGAGGCTCAGTGTGGGACATGTAACTATGCATCAGCAGGCAATGCTTTGCAAATGAGGGGAATGATACTGAATCACAGATTTACCCTGCGTGCTAGTCAGCACCCAACAGTGTAAGAGCAGGAATAGCTTGGTGCAAGCCAATGAGTTAGCTGACATCATGGGGGGGGGTCAGGCATACTGTAAGCAGATTAGAGCCCTGTGGCTCGGGTTTTCCCTTAGCTTAGCAGAGCTAAGCAAGGGGGTGGGTCTGAGGCTGCCTAGCACTCTTTACATTGCCTAAGTGAGTGTGCGCTCTGCACACCATGTTTTAAAGGAAAAAATAAATAAACCAGGAAATAGCAGCACTGTGTTTGCACGGCGCACCCCTGGGCTTAAGCAGGAAGGCAATGGGAAGTGAAAACTGCAGTAGGAAGGTAATCTAGGAGAGCTTGCATAGCTGGCAGGTGAAATGTATCAGAATCAGCCAATTACACAGGCAGCAGACCAGCCCAGCCCAGAACACTAATATAAACTATGCAAACAATTTTCCCTCTGTTTTTTCCCCTCATACTCTACACCACTGGTGTATACAAGCGGGAAAATTTTAACAAACAAAAACAACAGAATGATAGGGGCTGCAGCAGCTATCAGACATCAACATGTGGAAGAGGCAGAGGGTGATAAGGATGAGAATGCTGTCGACCAATCCACAGTGAGGAGGTGGAGAAGGGTGTACAGACCCAGGGTAACCTACCAGGGGTTACATGAGCTGGAGATAGTGGAGCGCTATAGGGTGGACAGGGACCTCCTACAGCAAATTGTTGAGCTGTGCTGGCCATGCCCGACACACAGAACTAATGGAGGGGATCCCATCCCAATGGATGCCAAGGTATTTGTAGGCCTAGGAATACTAGCCACAGGTACCTCCCAAAGCCCAACTGGGGATATCATGGGGATCTCACAGGCTATAGACTGCATGCACATATGCATCAAAGCACCACCTGGTGAGCGGGGTATGGTCTACATCAACCACAAGGGCTACCCCTCCATCAACTGCCAGGTCCTGTGCGATGCCCAGGGCATTATAATGAATGTGTGTGCTGGCTGCCTTGGAAGCTATCACAATTCCCACATCTGGCATCTGACACAGCTGTACCAGAGATTTGCCAATGGGGACATCTCTAACGGTAACCTAGTGGGGGATGCTGGTTACACACTGGAGCCATGGCTGATGACACCCATCAGAAATGCACACACACCTGAACAAGAACGCCATAATGAGGCACACGCACAAACCAGGATCATAATAGAGCATGTGTTTGGGATGCTCAAGTCATGGTTCCAGTGCCTGGACACATCTGGTGGAGCCTTGCGGTACTCACCAGCTACATGTACCCAAATTGTTATTGTATGTGCCATGCTGCACAATATGATCCTGCGGAAACAGCTGCAGCAGGAACAGCATGGGGCTGGGCCACACAGCCCCCCACCAATGTCAAGGCCTGCACAGGCACAGAGTGACTCGTCGGAGGGACAACCTGAGCCTGTCCAGTAAGCAGATGGAGGCATGCCCAGTATGCCATGGCCTTGGCAAAGAGGCAATGCATAGCACGTGCACTGACATAGTAGGGACCCAGGGAATGATACCTCTCTCTGACTTGCACATACAGTAAAAGGGATAATAAACATGACACTACCTATGCTCAACCATGTATAGAGTGTACTATGCATATCCGACATAGGCAGCCCCCAGCACCATCCTCAATACTGGCACACCCACAAGGTAAGTCACTCCCCTTACCGATTGCTGATTGGAGTAGTATGTGTTGTTACTTGTATCTATGGTATGGATGTGGGCATGCAAGGGAATTGGGTGGCTGAATGGTATGCTAGCAGATAGTAGACACTTATAGTGGCAGCATGAGTTCTGTAACAAACACGAGTGTCACTATAGTAGCCAGTACTACACATGGTTACAAAACCCACTGCAGGAAATGTGCTGGGCCACATGTGTCCATATGACACACACATGCCAGTCAGGGAGGTTCACATACCCAACAACAGTCACAGACAGCAGGACAGGTGCAGACATTCACAAACAAAAGCTGTGTTAAGGCCACTGAATGATGCCTATGGGTAACCTCCCCCCCAGGCCTACACAGACAGACTACATCAGGTCAGGCGGTTGGATGTTAGTTCTGAAGGGTAGGAAGTCAGAAACTAATATGTAGGTCAATCAAACGTAGTACACTGACATGCCTCTAGTCAGCATGATAGGTTAGAATACAGAATGAAATGGAGTACCTGACAAACCTGTGCAGTCATAACAAATGTGTACAAGTGTCAGGTGTGCCCCCCCATCCTGTGTAGCAATGTAGAAACAGTCAGGTGTGCCCCCCCACAGCATATATAGACATATAGTAACTGTCAGGTGTGCTGCCAGTCCTATGTAGAAATGTAGTAACAGTCAGGTGTGCCCCCCCCAATCCTATGTAGACATGTAATAACAGTCAGGTGCGCCCCCCAGTCCTGTGTAGCAATGTAGAAACAGTCAGGTGTGCCCCCCACAACATATATAGACATGTAGTAACTGTCAGGTGTGCTGCCAGTCCTATGTAGAAATGTAGTAACAGTCAGGTGTGCCCCCCAATCCTATGTAGAAATGTAGTAACATGTAGGGTGTAGGTATAATACCAGTGGAGCACAGATGCCCAGAGGTGGCCAAGGTAGCAGGATAGATTGTAGCATTTGCACAATATTTATTTATTTATTTATTTTATTTTATTTTATTTTACATTTGTTAACCGGGCTAGTCTAGCTGGATATATTTCCATTTTTAGTAGAGGCCCTGGGAGGAAAGCTCCGGCAAGATAGAAAAATTAAAAATGTCATTACATGGTAAATGAAAGGATTGATAAAAAAAATACAACAGGTAATTATAACATACTAAAAGTATTTACACTTGAAAAAGCAACAGTAAAAATATTTACACTTGAAAAAGCAACAATAATAATGTAGCACAGTAAGATTCATAAGGAATTTTTCACATCAAGTAGAAATATTTCAGCAGTATGTTGAATTACAATTTAAACAGTACCAGTCTTGCTTACAAGAATAAGCATTAAAATGTTTGGAAGTTTGTTAGGAAGAGGAAAAAAAAACAGTGGTGGAAGAGGGTGGTTAGTTGGGGTTACTACAAGGGCATAACCAGTGTGTTTTGCTATGTAGGTATGTGTGTGTTAGGTTGGCGTGTGTTTCATATTGTTTGAGTGGTCAGTATGTATGCATGTTGAGGTATGACCTGGTGGCCATTGCCCACTACTGCTGATGACAGGGCCAAGTCCTCACAACTGCAGTGCCAAAGAAAATTCCTACCACTATAACACATGCTAGCAGTAAGCCATTGTAAATGTATGGTGGTAATATGAGTAACCATCTGAAAGATTGACATGGCATGACTGTTGGGTTAGACATATAAGCAGTACACAGGGGAAAGTACCCCAGACATACAGTATATAATGTGTAACTGTGAAATGGACACACCCTTGGAATTGTACACACAGGTATGCATCACATTATCTGGGCCTGTAGTAGGTGATACCAGTGTCATCTGGCTGAACACTTGCAGATCACAAAGGTGGTAGGACTGATGTATTGGGAAACAGCTGATGTACCTGCACATGCAAGCATAACTGGAATGCCCCATGCATATCTGTGTGTCAGATGCAAGTAGTGTCCATAGCACACATGCACCCAGCTCACCCAAACGCCACCCACAGGTACCTCTCTGGTCGTATCCCTGGTGTTGGGAATGGGTGCAATATGACCCCACCTGTATATGGCAATAGTGAAAAAATGCATCATGCAGTGCAGGTGTCCCATGCAGGTGTGTCCCTAACTGTAGGTAGAACCCTGCCAGCATCCACAGCACCTGATCAAGACTGATAGAAAGTATTGGCATGAACACCTAGCACACCTACTCTGTCACCCCAGGGGAATATGCTGTATGGCAGTCTTAGACTGTAGGACTGACAGAATGCAACGGCCTGCCACAGCTGGCCCGCATCACCACCAAATGGCCTACAGGCCTCTGCCAAAGGCCTGTGTCTCACATGTACTGCCAGTGCATGTTATGTTATGGGCACCCAAATAACAACATAACACACTCCACATAAGCCATATGCAAGGCCATGTGGACAAGCCACAGTAACATGTCCACCATATCCCACTTCATGAACTGTGGACCAACACCACAACACAGTTGTGATGAGATGATAACCTACCAGGGGTTACATGAGCTGGAGATAGTGGAGCACTATAGGGTGGACAGGGACCTCCTACAGCAAATTGTTGAGCTGTGCTGGCCATGCCCGACACACAGAACTAACAGAGGGGATCCCATCCCAATGGATGCCAAGGTATTTGTAGGCCTAGGAATACTAGCCACAGGTACCTCCCAAAGCCCAACTGGGGATATCATGGGGATCTCACAGGCTATAGACTGCATGCACATATGCATCAAAGCACCACCTGGTGAGCGGGGTATGGTCTACATCAACCACAAGGGCTACCCCTCCATCAACTGCCAGGTCCTGTGCGATGCCCAGGGCATTATAATGAATGTGTGTGCTGGCTGCCTTGGAAGCTATCACAATTCCCACATCTGGCATCTGACACAGCTGTACCAGAGATTTGCCAATGGGGACATCTCTAACGGTAACCTAGTGGGGGATGCTGGTTACACACTGGAGCCATGGCTGATGACACCCATCAGAAATGCACACACACCTGAACAAGAATGCCATAATGAGGCACACGCACAAACCAGGATCATAATAGAGCATGTGTTTGGGATGCTCAAGTCATGGTTCCAGTGCCTGGACACATCTGGTGGAGCCTTGCGGTACTCAACAGCTACATGTACCCAAATTGTTATTGTATGTGCCATGCTGCACAATATGATCCTGCGGAAACAGCTGCAGCAGGAACAGCATGGGGCTGGGCCACACAGCCCCCCACCAATGTCAAGGCCTGCACAGGCACAGAGTGACTCGTCGGAGGGACAACCTGAGCCTGTCCAGTAAGCAGATGGAGGCATGCCCAGTATGCCATGGCCTTGGCAAAGAGGCAATGCATAGCACGTGCACTGACATAGTAGGGACCCAGGGAATGATACCTCTCTCTGACTTGCACATACAGTAAAAGGGATAATAAACATGACACTACCTATGCTCAACCATGTATAGAGAGTGTACTATGCATATCCGACATAGGCAGCCCCCAGCACCATCCTCAATACTGGCACACCCACAAGGTAAGTCACTCCCCTTACCGATTGCTGATTGGAGTAGTATGTGTTGTTACTTGTATCTATGGTATGGATGTGGGCATGCAAGGGAATTGGGTGGCTGAATGGTATGCTAGCAGATAGTAGACACTTATAGTGGCAGCATGAGTTCTGTAACAAATACGAGTGTCACTATAGTAGCCAGTACTACACATGGTTACAAAACCCACTGCAGGAAATGTGCTGGGCCACATGTGTCCATATGACACACACATGCCAGTCAGGGAGGTTCACATACCCAACAACAGTCACAGACAGCAGGACAGGTGCAGACATTCACAAACAAAAGCTGTGTTAAGGCCACTGAATGATGCCTATGGGTAACCTCCCCCCCAGGCCTACACAGACAGACTACATCAGGTCAGGCGGTTGGATGTTAGTTCTGAAGGGTAGGAAGTCAGAAACTAATATGTAGGTCAATCAAACGTAGTACACTGACATGCCTCTAGTCAGCATGATAGGTTAGAATACAGAATGAAATGGAGTACCTGACAAACCTGTGCAGTCATAACAAATGTGTACAAGTGTCAGGTGTGCCCCCCCATCCTGTGTAGCAATGTAGAAACAGTCAGGTGTGCCCCCCCACAGCATATATAGACATATAGTAACAGTCAGATGTGCCCCCCCAATCCTATGTAGACATGTAATAACAGTCAGGTGTGCCCCCCAATCCTGTGTAGCAGTGTAGAAACAGTCAGGTGTGCCCCCCACAACATATATAGACATGTAGTAACTGTCAGGTGTGCTGCCAGTCCTATGTAGAAATGTAGTAACAGTCAGGTGTGCCCCCCAATCCTATGTAGAAATGTAGTAACATGTAGGGTGTAGGTATAATACCAGTGGAGCACAGATGCCCAGAGGTGGCCAAGGTAGCAGGATAGATTGTAGCATTTGCACAATATTTATTTATTTATTTATTTTATTTTATTTTATTTTACATTTGTTAACCGGGCTAGTCTAGCTGGATATATTTCCATTTTTAGTAGAGGCCCTGGGAGGAAAGCTCCGGCAAGATAGAAAAATTAAAAATGTCATTACATGGTAAATGAAAGGATTGATAAAAAAATAGAACAGGTAATTATAACATACTAAAAGTATTTACACTTGAAAAAGCAACAGTAAAAATATTTACACTTGAAAAAGCAACAATAATAATGTAGCACAGTAAGATTCATAAGGAATTTTCACATCAAGTAGAAATATTTCAGCAGTATGTTGAATTACAATTTAAACAGTACCAGTCTTGCTTACAAGAATAAGCATTAAAATGTTTGGAAGTTTGTTAGGAAGAGGAAAAAAAAACAGTGGTGGAAGAGGGTGGTTAGTTGGGGTTACTACAAGGGCATAACCAGTGTGTTTTGCTATGTAGGTATGTGTGTGTTAGGTTGGCGTGTGTTTCATATTGTTTGAGTGGTCAGTATGTATGCATGTTGAGGTATGACCTGGTGGCCATTGCCCACTACTGCTGATGACAGGGCCAAGTCCTCACAACTGCAGTGCCAAAGAAAATTCCTACCACTATAACACATGCTAGCAGTAAGCCATTGTAAATGTATGGTGGTAATATGTGTAACCATCTGAAAGATTGACATGGCATGACTGTTGGGTTAGACATATAAGCAGTACACAGG
Organism: Protopterus annectens; assembly: GCF_019279795.1. NCBI lineage: Eukaryota > Metazoa > Chordata > Ceratodontiformes > Protopteridae > Protopterus > Protopterus annectens. Next base: position 426,432,706 of record NC_056725.1, read on the forward strand.
GGAAAGTACCCCAGACATACAGTATATAATGTGTAACTGTGAAATGGACACACCCTTGGAATTGTACACACAGGTATGCATCACATTATCTGGGCCTGTAGTAGGTGATACCAGTGTCGTCTGGCCGAACACTTGCAGATCACAAAGGTGGTAGGACTGATGTATTGGGAAACAGCTGATGTACCTGCACATGCAAGCATAACTGGAATGCCCCATGCATATCTGTGTGTCAGATGCAAGTAGTGTCCATAGCACACATGCACCCAGCTCACCCAAACGCCACCCACAGGTACCTCTCTGGTCGTATCCCTGCTGTTGGGAATGGGTGCAATATGACCCCACCTGTATATGGCAATAGTGAAAAAATGCATCATGCAGTGCAGGTGTCCCATGCAGGTGTGTCCCTAACTGTAGGTAGAACCCTGCCAGCATCCACAGCACCTGATCAAGACTGATAGAAAGTATTGGCATGAACACCTAGCACACCTACTCTGTCACTCCAGGGGAATATGCTGTATGGCAGTCTTAGACTGTAGGACTGACAGAATGCAACGGCCTGCCACAGCTGGCCCGCATCACCACCAAATGGCCTACAGGCCTCTGCCAAAGGCCTGTGTCTCACATGTACTGCCAGTGCATGTTATGTTATGGGCACCCAAATAACAACATAACACACTCCACATAAGCCATATGCAAGGCCATGTGGACAAACCACAGTAACATGTCCACCATATCCCACTTCATGAACTGTGGACCAACACCACAACACAGTTGTGATGAGATGATAACCTTAGGGAAAGTATCAGAGAATGTATGCATAACGTATGGAAAAGGATAGAATAATAGAGGGGGGGTGGGAGCATGGGCAGCATGGAATGTGCAAGGTCCAACACACAGCTGTGTGCACACACTATCCCTGGCTGCAAACACATAAATGGGTTGCTACAAACCTGCCCATACACCTCAATATGGCTAATGTCCTGACTCATGGCCCCTGCCTCTGGGTAACCTGTGTGAATCTGTACAGCTGTGAGGTATTGCCACAGCAAGATAAGGCCATACTGTCATATCGATGGATGTACAAGTATAGGAACCTCTGCCAGCACTGTACAAAGGTGTTGAACTGGATACACAGACCCAGCAGCAAGTGTCTTCAGCTCCTCCTCCAGAATGGCATAACTTACCATGAATATGTAGGCATCTGCCCACAATACCGGACACAGCTGAAGTCACCCTTGTCCCTCAGGACATCACTGTGAGTAAGAATGTCCACCTGACAGTACTTGAGGACATAAAACATCACAGTGTATAACAGCACACATGTCTGAATATCTCTGCTAACACCAGTACCATGTAGCATAAGCAGCACAGACACAGTCACCTACAGTACACACTATCCCCTGCACAGTTTGTCCCCCTATTGCCAAATGATCTATGGATACCCTGCAGAAACAGTTTGCTACCTGTAAGTGTACAACACAAAGGTCTGCACTGGAGTACAAACTACCTGGAATGGATCCACACATTCAATACAGAAGGGCATACTAGGCATGCTCACACACTTAGAGGAATGAAGGCAATGTCAGACAACAACATACTGAAAGGTCATACTGGGCATGCTCACATACTTAAACAAATTAAGCCCATGTCTGCAAACAACAGTGGACCATACATATCTGACAGTTGCAGATATTAGTGCATACACTCCTCAGTATGCACCAGTCATGTTTTGCACACACATTGGATAGGAATACAGACATATATCGAAGGACACCACACTACAATAAGCCAAAAGTAGACATACATAGATGTGTGGAAGAGAGTGACTGTGACAAAGAGCCATCCATCATGAGGCCTGTCCCATTCAGCACACAGCCAAGTGGCTACAACCACATGATGTGTAAATGTCACTCACTGTAGAAATTAGCCACTGGTATCCATCAGCATTACAGACTATGTAGTGCAAATGCTAGCTGTGCAACATGACTGTACAAGACAGTAGTCATCTAGCAGCTGTATACACGTACCTGCAGAATATAACCCTGAGTGTGCCTGCATGTGATGTGTCAACCACTAGATGAATGGGCTATGGTTCATGCACACACACTGCCCTCCCCAAAGCCCTACTATGACAAGCCTGCAGATGTCATCCACTTTGAAATACACTTTTGGGAATGGAGTAGCCCAGTAATCTCTGTGCATGTCCTAAAACTGCGTAATGCTATAGGGTGATAAACTAGTTAGGTAGGAGTTCTAATCCCAGACATGGCAACTATGTCGGTGTTTCTGTCTGGTAGGGAGCAATGCTTTTAGGCTAGTCAGCCTCACTATAATTCAAATGCCCTACTTTGGCAAGGCTGCTGATGTCAATCACTGTAAAATACACCTTTGGGAAATGTGTAGCCCAATAATCTCCATGGTGCATCCTATAACTGTGTAATGCTGTAGTGTGAAAAAACTAGTTAGGCAGGAGTTCTACTCCCTGACATGGTAACTTTGTGTGTCTCTGTCTGTGCAGGGAGCAATGCTTTATAGGCTAGTCATGCTCACTGCAAATGCCCTACTTTGGCAAGGCTGCTGATGCCATTCACTGTGAAATACACCTTTGGGAAAAGTGTAGCCCAGTAATCTCCATGGTGCATCCTATAACTGCGTAATGCTGTAGTGTGATAAACTAGTTAAGTAGAAGATCTAATCCCAGACATGGCAACTGTGTGCATCTGTGTGTGTGTGTGTCTCTGTGTAGGGAGGATTGCTTTTTAGGCTAGTCACGCTCACTACAATTCAAATGCCCTACTTTGGCAAGGCTGCTGATGTCATTCACTGTGAAACACACCTTTGGGAAAGGTGTAGCCCAGAAATCTCTGTGGCACGTCCTATAACTGCATATTGCTGTGGTGTGATAAACTTGTTAGGTAGGAGTTCTAATCTCAGACATTGCAATTGTGTGTCTCTGTGTAGGGAGCAATGCTTTTTAGGCTAGTCACATGCACTACAATTAAAATACCCTACTTTGGAATGGCTGCTGATATCATTCACTGTGAAATACACCTTTGTGAAAAGGTGTAGCCTAGTAATCTCTGTGGCATGTCCTACAACAGCATAATGCTGTAGTGTGATATAGTACTCTGGCAGGGTTTCTATTCCCACACATGGTAAGTGTGGATGTTTTTGTGTGTGTTCCTTTGTCTAAGGAACAATGCATTTTAGGCTAGTCGCACTCACTACAGCTCAAATGCCCTACTTTGGCAAGGATGCCGATATCATTCACTGTGAAATACACCTTTGGGGAAGGAATACTCTTGTAATCTTCATGGTGCATCCTATAACTGCTTAGTGCTGTAGTGTAACAAACTAGTTAGGTAGGAGTTCTAATCCCAGACATGGCAGGTGTGTGTGTCTGTGTTTGTCATTTGTATCCTGTGTGGAGGTGGCTGTGAGTGTGTAGCAGCTGGACTTATTGTGGAGCAGGTTTTGCAAGTTTCTTATATGGTACCCCATTATATGTCACAATGTTCACCTTACAGGGATAACAGATGAGAAATAGCCAAGAGGCTGGGGTGCCAATCCATACCCCTACATGTGACATCAAAAGGCCTACAAACAAAGTTAGCAACCCTTGTATTACCCAATGAACACTCTCAACCCATGTTTCATACACAAACACACTTGCCTAGGCAACAACCCCTATGTTGGTAGTACCCTGCATATTTCCCACAGATAGTAACCATAGTTTGATTGCAGTGGACTACTGAGGGCATGGCACCCTGTCCATCAGTACAATAGGCATGTACATGCAGACAGTGCACTTTCACTATGTTCCCCACTGGACACCTGCAACACCTGTGGTGTCATCAAATGTGACCCACAAAGGACACATGCCCTGTATGGACAGATGCCACTGACACCAGAGAATACTTGTATCATGCTATCAGTGTAGGTGCATGGTTAACCTGCTGTCCATTACCAGTTCCTGCCACATGAGGCCAGGACTGGCACATCTGATGATAACAATCTGTGTACACAACATGGGCCAGACATCCCAGGTACAGTTCCACATGTCACTGTACATGCATGTGGGATGTGTGCACATCCCAGACACTGTCCATGTCATGGACTAAAGAATACATGCATGGCAAGCAATGCACAGCAATGGCCACACACAATAGTTACCCAGGTGACTGGATGGTGAAAATAGTACCCACCTGTGTGGGCCATTCCAGACACTACACCCCTGAGCCACACTGCAAACCATTGTCATGTGGCCTGATGCCAAGGTATACCCATCACCTAGCCTTGTATAGCCAACTGGCACAGTCAACTACTACACACCCGTGAAGCAATGCACCCGTGCATGTCAGTACTGGCACCCTGTGTCTGTGTGTGTGGTGTATGATGCTTTTGACCACATTCACACTCACTACAACCCCCATTGGCATACTGAAGCATGCTGTCTGATGTCAGATACCTTAACATACCCTTTGCCCATATAACCTCTGGATAACCCCTGTGGTGCATGTAATACTTGGACAGTACTGTATTGTGGCAAACTAACTAGTAAGGAGGTGTTTTACTGACCCTGCAAAGTGTGTCAGTGTGTGTGGGTCCCTGAGAGAGTGTGGCTGTGTTGACGCTGACACCTGTTCACGTGGACAGGCACGTGTACTACACCTACCGTATAGCTGCCATATCACTGTTGCAGATGTGACTCACCATTGCATATACATTTGGAGAGCTCCTCAACCTGTAAGCTATGTGGTGCATCCAATAACTGCATAGACATGTGATAGCAATACATAGGGGTTTGATACCCTGTACTGGTAGGTCTGTGACACAAACATGCTTAGGTTTTACTCTTCCACCCCTTCCCTGACTTATCTTTGCCTCTGTCTGCCTCTCCCACTCCCTGTCTGGTGGATGTGGAGACTTACACCTGCTTTGCTTAGGCAGCAGCATGTGTTTTGTAAGTGATGCTCATGATCAGCTGATGGCCTCTGCATGAATTGCAGCCTTCCTCTAGCTGATTGCATGTGGAACAGCTGTGGTAACATTCCCATAGGCAATTGCATGGAAACACATAGGCAGATGTCCCAGGGTGCTAGTGGTAGGGCCGCTGGACGGCATGCCGCTGGTAGAGGCGAAACAGCTGGTACCAGCAGGTGCATGTTTCAGGTCGGTGTTGGGCCTTTTCATTCATTGTGAGCAGGACCTAGATCTGTTGTTTGGCAAACAGCATCTCAGATGGATTGGGGATGTACCTCTAGCAACATACACTGTGGAAACAGGCCAACACACAGGAGGGGGGGTGGTGTGCCTGACATGACTACAGAATGTAAGTGTTGCTATTCTGCATTTAGAGTAATGTTGGTTTAACGGGGTGTGTGTGGATATGGCCGGTCTACATTTTTTAATATGTCATCACAGTGCTATGATTCTGAGGAAACCCCGTCTGTAGGGTCATCTCCAGACTGGGCAGTGTGTGGTGCCTTTTGTTTTTTGTGTTACTCACAGAGCACCTATCTGTGAACTGCAGAAGCATGTGTGAAGATTGCAGTCAGTACATGGTGACAGACATGAGAGTTACTGACTTCATATCCCTCATAGGACATATGTCGCAACAAACCCTGTTAAAACAGTAAATGTATTAGGTTATCACAGCAACATGTCAATATTGGCCCTGTGTTTGTGTCTCCAGCCACAACCCTGTCAACCTGTGTATATGTCATGCAGTAAGAGGTGCATATGTCCTGTACACCATCATTTATTGACATCATATCTGATGACAAGCCAGTAAGATATCAGACTGTGACACATGTTATGTATATTAGGGGTTCTCTTTGGTTCATAGGTTCATAGGTTTGAGGACATAACCTGGGCATTCTGTGGTTGTGTGTACAGTACTGAGGTCTGTGTACTTATGGTGACTGTCGACAGTGTGTGTATTGTGAATATGTACCTTGGCCTGTGTACAGACTGTGGTAGATGCCATTGTTCTTGGTCCTGTTCTATCTGATGCTACATGCTGCTCCACTGTATGTTACCCTATTGACTTACATGTTTGTAGGGACAAACACACACGTCCCATACCACAGACAGGCATCGGACCACACTGTGTAGTGGCCCAGTATATGTAGGGTTAGTGTGTGAGTGCCACATATGAGAATGATGTTGATCAGATAGTCCATGTACAGTAATATTATGCTAGCTACCATATGTGGCTGTGGCTGTGTTCACATTGGTTGTGGTTATGCACTTTCACACAGGTGTCTGTTACTCTGTGCTGTGACATGCCTGTAGAGCCTGCTATATATGCAGGTACATGTGTATTCCCCCATAAGAAATGTAGGCCGGTGTTGTGGCAGTCTGCCTGTAGCCTGCACAGTGCTTTGTTACATGCCTAGCAGTTTAGTGTACTTACCCAGTGTGATGTTATTTCCAGACACTTGCCAGATGTACTGCTGCCAGGCCACCATAACAGTCATGTATGTCAGACAAAACAGTGGGATGCTGTACAGATGTATGTCACTAACCAGTGGGTAGTATGTGGCCATGGCACCTCTGTACCAGCAGTTATTATGTGTCAGGACAGACAGGGGTGTGTGACTGCATAACCTATGGGGCCAAATGTATACCAGTATTTACGTGATATACCCATGTACATGGCTGTTTACATCCACATTGTCAGGCTTGGTCCACATGTCTTGCACTAAGGGGTTCTGTGTATACCTCTGGACTGACCAGAGTGTGTCAGACTGTCCACATGTGTTGGCCATATCTCTACTGTAGTCCACAGGATCATTACTGTACTAGCAGTGGTACTGTACTATGATGTCCTTAGGATGTCTGTCAGTAGCCAATGGCGCACATGTTAAAAGCAGATGTGACCTCCCACACACATGTCTGTGAAGACATCCCCTATCACGGTAGCAATAGTCTACATATATACCTGCACTACATACCTGACATTCCCTTGCACTAAGGGGGTGGGACTATTGGTGCTGAGGTAGGGCTCCACTCCATGTTCAGGACATATGGTGGACATATATGTATGTGTAATTATCCATATATCCATATATCTATATAGATATGTACACATATACATATCAACATACATAGACGGAAATGTATATGTACATATACATATACATATAAACACTCAGATATATACATAGCAATATATGTCTACACATATACAGGTATAGATACATATGCACATATACTTATGGATATCTACATATATATTGACAGTGATAGGTATATCAGAATAGATATGTATGCACATATAGTTATAAATATCTGCATATATATCTACATAAATAGGCATATCTGTACACATAGGATGTGCATACATATATAGCTATATATACATATATCTATATATACATATATATATATATATATATATATATATATATATATATATATATACATTATATTACATATGAAGAGATGTACACATGGCCATATATATGTTGAACTATACAGATGTGTATACAGACATATGTCTGAATATACATGTGTATGTATATGTAGACATATATCAACCTATCATATGTATATATCCATATTCCTATCATGTGTAAACCTCACGGTTGTGTATACTCTTCCAGATGTATCTCACCATATGTATCTGCTATGTGTACATTATGTTAAAACAGCATATGTGATGCAACAGTCATATTAATAACAAGTACTACACAACTGTGGAAGTAAAGACAATTGTTCAATTCTAATCAATATGTGTATTGACAGATATCTTGGGAAAAACAACAGCTGTCTTCACAGTGGTCATGGCGTAGTGGTTAAGTGTTGTGACTTTAGTGTACAGGGTCCTGGGTTCAAGACCTGCAAGGACTGTTCATTTTGTTGCTGGGCAGAACAAGGGCTGTTGGATACAGAGTGGTTAAGGCAGTTTTGAGCAGTTTTAAGTGTGTTTGCCTGGGTTTGCATGAAGCTAAGTGGTGCTAAGCTATGGGTAAACATATGGGCGCTTACACAGTGTAGGCTTCGCTTACCAGTGTGCAAATCAGCTTAACTGTTATATTGCAGCAATGCTGATACCTGCTAAGCATGGCTTAGCCCTGGTAACCAGTTCACACCACCTAGTCTGATAACATAGCAGGGTAATGACATCTGTAATAAGTTTATGTAATGCCATCTACAATACATGTGCCTATGTGCTGTCATTACAGTAGCAAGGGGTGTGAGTGTCTTTTCTGGGACACAGACATATATGAAGCCTGTACAGCACTGTTATCCATGTGACTGTGTTACATGCAGGGGTAGTAGCCCAGGGTAGGTGCTGTCACACTAGCATGTAGTGTATCATGGCGGTACTACTGCTAACAGTGCCTACCCATGCAAGAGTAGAGTGCTAAATGTAGTACTGACAACAGACACACCTGCAGGCATAGCTGGACTCTGAGGCCTCCCTGTTGTATCCCTGGTGTGTGAGCTGTGTCACAGTATATAACCCCTACTGGGTAATGATCCGACATGTGGAATGTAACTGTAGACTACCGCCTGTACAGTACATGATAGCGAGGGCTCCGGACATGTAGTTATGGCACACACATTGTTGTCAAACATCTGTCTGTCAACACATTCATCTTACTGCAAACTACTTGCCAAGCTGATGAGTGTCAGTCCCTGTACAGATGAGCAGATGGCAGGTATCCCGCTTGGATATGTACAGGCATCCTAAGCTTGATTGACACTGACATGTCTGCCCAGCTATGTAAGAACTGACACATACTGGAGATAACACCCTGTACTCACCACATGCCATGGGTACCTCCACTACACTACCACAGTCAACTGAACATGTTTGGGTACAGGTCTTCATCACGGACACTAACCATGTGTTGTAATATATGTTGCATGCATGTCAACTTAATCATCTCAGTGGCCATATGCAGGCAGCATCTGGAGGAATGGCTGATGCATGTCACTCTCACCCTGTGGGTCCCCACAGTAGTGTCTGTCGATAGCTTGCCTGCTGCCACATGGCAGGTGGCAGGATACCACTGTACACAGAACCCCTACACAACCCATCTCTCCTTGGACAATAGCTAGGTACACAGCTATGACCACTTGCAGGGATGCACCTCAGTACTAACATGTGTATGTGTGCATGACTGAGTATAGCAGTGTCTGTGTGTTAGCACACCTGTATGTGGGAATTCCATGAAGGCCTTCACAACCACCGCAACACCCATTGCCATTTCCAGTTGTGACTGCTGCTGTATGGGATATTACATGTACCCTGTTAAGTTGCTCTCCATACTGGCTACACAAGCCTTGCAGTACCATCACAACAGTGTTGTACAACTGGGTTGATAGGCATGGGATACCCATTGTGTTCAGGCAAGTGTGTGCATGTGTGCATGTCTGTTTATCGGTAGGGTACAGCATTCCAAGGCCACATACTCCTATCGGAATACCCATTGCCACACAGTAGTACAGATAGTGTTGTTGCTGCCCATAGGTGAGGCATGACAGTGCAACACCCTGCTATGTGTGTGGCATGTGCATTAGATGCATATCCATGTAGTACCACTGTTGGGATCTACAATGGGTTGTATCTCAGTCATGGCCAATGTGTGATGGTGGGTATGTCAGAGTGTCATCATGGGTTTCAGGGAGTACAATATCCACTGGGGATGTGGGTGCTGTGTACACTGTAATTACACCAAGGTGCACCCGGTATATGTCTCATATATCACGTCATGGTTACAACTGCCACCATCAACCATACAGGTAACTGATACCACAATCCAGGTCAGTTATGCATGTGCTGTGTACAGCCTACCTGTAACACATTGGACACACGGCCAAGTTAATTAGCAACACTAGGCCCAGGTCTCTGGGATGTGTGCCTGCCTGTTATATGTCTGTTAATGTGTATATGAAGGTATGTCACACTATGTATTGCCCATATTCACCCATTACATCCCCCATTAGCATACTGTACATATCTGGGGATGTTCTGCATGTAACATGTAACCTGGGACACACCTCACCCTAAATGCTGTGTGGTGTATGCAATGAAAGCCACACACTTCAATATCACTACATACCTAGGGGTGTCTAGTCCCAGTTTTGCCAAGTAACAGTGTGTGTGTATGTGGATGGGTCTACATCAGGTTGCAGATTATACACATCCCAGTGGGTCACCTGTCCATGTGGCACAGGCAATAACTGTTATACAAACCTGTGACATGTGTTCAACTGTGCCTCAGATATGTCACAGCCATGGTGTCACCACAGTGCCATACCCTGTTGTGGAATATGATTGCAGACCATCCTCGTGCTGACACATGTACACCTACAACACAAATGGATAACATTAAAGAGACCACAATCAAGCAGTGTTACTAACAGCTATAATACGTCATTGCTGGATGGCTACACTACCTGACATATATGCATTACACTTTACTCCTTACAACATGTTACACTGCAGTACTGTGGTACACGGTAGTACAGTCACCGTGTACATCAGAACCATATTAGCCTGTCCCTGTATCGATAGAATGGATGACAGGGATGTGGCACAGGCAACATCATATACGCAGGGTGTGTTGTTGGTTTGCCAGAGGCCGAGGGTGGGCCATACATTTGACACCATGTGTGTGGATGAGGGGTGTACTGAGGTGAACTGGGTGTGGCGATGTTGTGTGTGTAGGTATGGGCTTTACCCTAGGTGTGTTTGTATAGTGTGTGGGTATGCATGTACACAGTTCTGCCATGTGGCTGCCCTACACAGGTGTTTATGGACAGCTGCAGATCATACTTGGCAGGGTGTGCAGTTCACTGTCTCCGGCCATGGACACATGCACTGTGTCTGCCAGGGGGTCCATGGGGGACGGCCAGGTACAGGCCGCGATGTGCTACTATCACCTGATGATGGCAAATTCCCGCTGGTACCAGGTCCCTCCTAGGACTGGCCAGGACCACGTGCTTGTAGCCTGCTGTGGTGTAGTGTGGACAGTGCCCCCCTGCAGTGCCAGGGCTTTTACTGCCACTACGGGAGCCCCTTGATGTCCTAGCATGTCCACGTTCATTGCCAGCTATTGGCATTGCTGGCCTACATCCACGTGGCTGTCGCTGCCCTCCCACCACACATTCAAGCATGGACAGACCATGGTTGATGAGGGCCATCATCTCATCAGACCGTCTAGCCATGAACTCAGTTAACACATGGATGGTACCAGCCAGTTCACGGGCATTGTCACTTGCAGATGTGAGAGCAGCCCTCTGCAGCCTCATGCCTTGTCTGTTGTAATGTTCTATATGTGTCTGCGCCTCCATTGCAGCCTGAAACATGCACCTGCTGGTACCAGCTGTGTTGCCTCTACCAGGGGCATGATGTCCAGCGGCCCTACCACGAGCACCCTGGGACATCTGCCTATGTGTTGCCCTGTCAGACATCTGGCTATGCTTGGTGCGACCAGACATAGTAGGCATGGTTACCACACTTTACTGTGCAGTGCCACCAAACACCAGCTGTCCCTCCGCTATGACCACTGGTGATAGGGTATGTATAGGCGAAACTGTGTGTGGGGTTGGGGTGGTTAAAAGGGGGATGTCAAATGATGGTGCTTTTTCAGCCCCTGACAACCCCACTTGTGCCTCAACAGTACTATCATCATCTTCGGTGTCTGTGTGGACACCAACATCAGATTGCATGCAGGTGGGACCCTGACCCACCTCACCACCTGTGAGGAAAACAATAAATGCCCTTTAAAACCTGTACAGCATTACCTAACAGTACACACACACACACACACACACACACACACACACACACACACACACACACACACACACACACACACACACACACACACACATCACCATAATACCTACCTGTCCATGACTTTACAGACAGTCCCACGTATATTTCCATGTGATCCCCATCCTGCATCACACTTGGTAACATACACACATTGATACCACTCATTAACATATCAGTCCTCTAAATGCCTAGACAAGTGATCACAACACAAGACCTGTTACTACATTACCTGCCTGACCTGTGTGTAGTGGTTTTAGATGGACTCACTGCTGTCATTCAGTGTTCGCCCTGTGTATGTCCTGACATCATGAGCATGGCCCCTATATGTGTGGGCTACTATGCTCACTCCATAATATCATGCATTGGTGTGTCATGTGTATGTATTGCTCAGTACATGCTAGATATGCTGCTCAAACAGCCTATCATGTGACAACTGTAATATATGGATACACTCCCTGGTGTTGACTAGTACTTCTCCAATGCATCTATAGTGCTGCATATGTGGGCTGTCAATCACCTCTCTGCTGAAAGTGATATTAAGGGTATACCTGGTGTCTACCTTCCCTCTCAATGCCCGTTCCATGCTATAGACCTTATTATACTATCAGCTGTCCTGTGATTACATACATGACAAGTGTTCCTGTTGTGTAATATGGCAGTCCATGTCCATGTACTGCACAATCCCAAAGGGAGGTACTGCTGTATGGACAACCCCGCAATCACATGTGCATACATGGCCACCCACACAAACACACACACATGCACACACACATCCTACATGTATCAACCTCCCTCCACTTCACCAGAGTGACCCTACGGACAAACTAACTACCCACCAGGATGCCCACACACGGTTGCACAATGATAGTACACACAGTCCTCCTATTACCCATCTTTCAACATGCATAACATATGGTACACAATAGCAAACAGTGCAGCTATAGTCAATCCATGCTAGCAACAGTATACATGTGTGTGATGCATGTGCTGTGTCACTAGGTGATGCCCCTTCCCCTAGATACCACTGCACACATGTACACAGTATTGCTGTGCACCTGTTCTGCACCCTGATATGTACTGTGCACCACACCACACAGGTGTACAACCCATTGCTGAATGTGTAGTACTGTGTCAGTTATGTCAGCTTTAATGCTCATAGCCCCTATGTTTTTCAGCAACACATACCTGGGATGATATGTGGACAGATGTTATTTGTGAATGCCTGATGTCTGATTTACAGCTCTCAACATCAGCAGACCATGTATGACCAATCCAATGCTCTTCCACTGACAACCATCAGAGCATACCATGTCTATGGGAGGTGTACATACCCTTATTGATATGACGCACCCATCCTTGAACTGCCATGGGACCACATCACTGCATATCTTAACAGCACATGAGCCTGATATGTGACATATGTCCTGTACTTTCACATGCAGTGTCTACGGAATGTGTTAGGTGTGCAGATGCTGACCGCGATGCATACACTCCGTGTGGGCATATATGTGCACACCCTTAACATGACAGTTTATTGCACCTATTGTTATGTGTACTACAGCAGTCACTGCTCCTGGCAGGGGTATACTAGCGTGGGCCATCTGCATTTGCCAGTGTATGTTCAGTTTGCAATACACGTCCCTCTAATCTGCATGATTGCAAGGTCTACTCATGTGCACATCCCTTGGTATTCACACACTGCCATCACTATTGCTGTGGGGGCAGGGTTACGTATGCCACAGTTCCTGAACCTGTGTGCAGATACAGCCATTCTTAGCATCCTTAGGATCCCTGCTGCAGTGCACTGGTGTGTCATGCTGACACCCCCCTCCTTCAGCTTTTTTGCAAGATGCATGACAAGTAAGTCCTACACATGTGTGTCACTTTGCAGTGTCCCATACACTGAACACCACATGTTACAGCCTAGTCCAAACTGATAATGTGGACCACAGTAATGCTTTATGCCATAGTGTAACTCTGCATCTGTTGCCATTGTCCTACAGGTATATACACTGGTGTTGTTTCAAACATGTCCCTACTGTAGGCTATGTCTCCCACCATTATGTTACTCCCTGTGGACACATTCCACAATGACAGGATGTTAGTTATCATACAGGTATCTGACATACTTTTCCAATACACCATCATGGTCATCACTGTGATGCCATGCATTTAACAGCAATATGTGCACATATACAGCATGCATTCTGGGTAGGTGTGTTAGATGTGTGCATGGAATATACCATCACCATTATATGCCCAGTGTATTGGCAAGCATCTACATAAACCATACTCACCAGCTACAGGCTGCTGCCTTGGTGATGTAATGGAGGGACCTACATAAGAGGGTGAGAGATGCAAAGTCAGTGGCCACACCTGTGGCAATGCTACAGGGTGGGTGCAGCATTGCAATACATCAACAGTACATGTCCACAATACTACCACATATTGGCTTACCGCGAAACTTTAATCTCATCTACTCCTGGTACTACCTGTCCTCCGGCCCGGACGTGTTTTCCAGCCTCCAGGAAGCCCCCCACTCTAATCCTAACTACGCGTGGCTCCTAAGAACAAACGCTCCTACCTGACAACAACCAAAGTGTCTGCACAGGCCAGTCCTCACCTCCTTGAGAAACTACTACCCAATTCTCTTGGACAGCCCAAAATAAGGTTGTTGCTTACTGGAACCTGACTTTATCATTTCTGTAACTGAAGTGAAAAATATATCCCTCCAAACTGCTTCTCTACTGTATGCACTGGTAGTAATTTCACTCACCTAGTGCTGGCTCTAAGACCTTGAGAACTCCGGGCGGTGTATGCTGACGTCAGAAAGTTTTCAAATACTCCATCCGGCTTACCGCGAAACTTTAAGCTCATCTACTCCTGGTACTACCTGTCCTCCGGCCCGGACGTGTTTTCCAGCCTCCAGGTAACTCGGATTCAGTGAAAGAAGCCTAAATTGTGGTTGTACTGGTCTAACGCTAATCGCTCTGCTACTTTTATTGTCAGCAAATCCTTTTTTATTGCTTGGTATTCTAACTGCCAGTAACTGCCTACATGTGTTGTTAGCGCATATCTGGCGTTGTTTTGATAAAGCCAGATAGCGCCTTTATTGTGTTTGTATTGGCTCAACAGTGTATCATCCGGCTTCTATTACAGCCAAAGAATCCTCTTATATGCAGTTTTGTTTTTACTATCTATGCCAGTATTTTGCAGCGGTCAGTCTCCCTGCTTGATTGAACTTATCTGATACAACTACCATGCAGCACATGCTACTAGCACGTATCTGGCGTCCTTCTCCTTTAACCAGATAGCAACTTAGTCGATAGAAGGTTCAGGCAACTCTATGTACTTGCTAGCATTCATTATGCATAACTGATGTCATATTTACTTGTACTAATTTAGCGACTGGCTTAGTGAGTTGATAGCATTTGTTTTGAATATTTTTCTTGCTATGGTTGATGCTTAATGGTTCTGCTGATCTTGTAAATGGTTATAAGTCTACTCCAAGTACTTGCCAGCGTTTCGAAAAAAGTTAATGGCATATTGTCATAATTTAACTTTTAGACTTGATCAGTGATTTGTTGCAGCAATCTCAAAGTGTCTACACGTGTTTCTTGTTGTAGCACTGGCGTCTGTTATCTAATATTGTTGGGTAATTGTTTTGTACTGTTTGCTTTTGCAATTTAATCTCTCAGCCTTGTTATACCGTGTGTTTTGCCTTCTAGTTCCATGTTTGTTCCTTACATTGGAGCTATCATGATCCTGACTATCTAGTGACTGTTACACTAACTGTATAATAACTGTTGTTGATTACCTACCCCCAAGCATTGAGTTCCCACTAGACCAAATACATTAACACCTCTGAATCTATTCTACATACACGGAGAAACTAATTTGTGCTACCTCTCCCTTCTATCACAGGAAGCCCCCCACTCTAATCCTAACTACGCGTGGCTCCTAAGAACAAACGCTCCTACCTGACAACAACCAAAGTGTCTGCACAGGCCAGTCCTCACCTCCTTGAGAAACTACTACCCAATTCTCTTGGACAGCCCAAAATAAGGTTGTTGCTTACTGGAACCTGACTTTATCATTTCTGTAACTGAAGTGAAAAATATATCCTCCAAACTGCTTCTCTACTGTATGCACTGGTAGTAATTTCACTCACCTAGTGCTGGCTCTAAGACCTTGAGAACTCCGGGCGGTGCTCGCCTCGCTGGCTCGGGCTCGCCTCCCTCCCTGCCCCTTATCCCACCGCCCCCAGTACCTCTACATTTATAGCAATAGATAACCCTCCCAAGTTCCCTCTGCAAACTATCGCCTTCAATTTCATCCTTACCCTCCCACTTCTAGGTCCTCCCTATTCCAAAGACAAAACTAAAGCCTTTTCCTTCCTAGTACACTTTCCACCTTTACACCATGGCCAAATTCCTCTATTCTACAACCCTCCTGACCCTACTACTCCTTATTGCCTATTTGTTAACAAAGTATGAAAACCAAACTCTTATAGGGTTCTCCCATCCTAAGCTACCAACTGCCATCCTACTCTTTCGAACACATCTGTCCCACGCCTTTCACTGTTAAAACAAAATTCCCCAACACAACAGTGGTCTACTGATGTGCTCTGTGGCCTTACCTGCATGCTCCTTGACCGGTGTGTGGGTGGCACTCACCTCCACAAAGGTGTCCTTTGATTGGTGGCTATGTGGACGAGCAGGTACCATGAGGCTAGCTAGGAGCTCCTCCACATGTGTCAGGGAGGATGGATGGCATGGCCCACCCCTGTGGCAAGGTGATCCCCCCAGACTGCAGCAGCACGCTAATGGGCATTGCGAAGCAGGTCAGAACAATGATGCCAGATCTGCTCATAACTGCGGTTGTGCAGTCCGACATCATTGACCCTGTGGACTAGCTTGTTCCACTGGACAGTCCACTCCTGTTGATCATGGGCAGCCTGGTCAAACAAGACTGCATGGTGCTGTTTAAGGTCATTCACCAGAATGTCATTTTCAGCTGGCAGCCTTCCATGGGACATTGTGCCTGAAAGACATAAAGATGGACACAGGTGTGAGCAAGTCATGCAGCAAGGTAACCACAGTTCTTAATACACATCACTGTCACCCCCTCACCATATCAGCAACAACAAACTGTACACACAACTCAATAGGTATGGCTACAGCATACCTACCATTCGGTCAGATATTGTACTGTACCATGCTTTGTGCAATGTGTTTGTAGCCATGTTCCCTGTGTGGACACTATCATTGCTGGCTTGTAACAGGCTATTCATCTGCATGCCATTGTCAGGGCCACAATGGTTTCATATATGTCTGTGGTATGCATGCTATGTGTTTGCTGCACATCTGACATGCTGTGTTATTGGGATTATCTATGCATGCTTTTGGACATGTTCCGGGATTGTGTAGACTATTACTACTGACATATGTTCTATAACAGTGACACAATAGCATGCATATGTACTACTGGCCAGCAGACCCACCTCTCCAAACTCATCTGCCCATGTTACCAGGGCCCCATCACATGTGTGACCCACCCTGGGGCCTCCTCATGTACTGGTCCAGCAATACTGTCAGGTGGAACCAACTCAGGGGATGTTGCCCCCCCCAGCACACAGGCATGTTCCTGTCCCCTGAGGTCAGGTCCAGGGTTTGTTCCATAACAGGCTCCACAGACACATGGGGAATGTGCTACATCACCTTGAGGCACCCAGTACACATTCACAGAGCCCACATGCTCCTCCTGCTCAGCCTCAAGGCCAGACACCTTTCGGACGTGGACTGCAGTTGTGAATAGCAGTGGGTGGGAGGCTTGTTCCCATTGTGCCCATATTGGGGCCCATGGGGCATCCACATCACAGACCACACACAGCATTCAGGGTGTTTTCCTACCACGTGTGTCACATACCACCCCTGTAGGCTGTCCTCTATAACTACCAACCCTGACCACCTCCACAACTATACCTGCCATACTTCCCCATATTCCCATTCCATACTTCACAGACAATGGAAATGTGGTCCCAACAAGGGGTTCACATGTGACATACTCATCTATGTTGCACACACTGACAGCTGTAGATATCTGTGTGTATTGCTATGTGTGCTGTTTCCTCACACATAGCATGCAGCACTGTGGTGGTAATATAGGGGACATGTATTTACATACATATATGTTTCTGTGTGTGTTTGTATATATGCAGACATGTGCATATAGGTATATATCTATATATGTGTAGATATATATGATGTTGTATATATATATATATATATATATATATATATGCATATATATGTCTGCACATGGGTATCTGTATATTTGTGGACATACATGTATGTATATATATATATATATATATATATATATATATATATATATATATACATATATAGATATGTACACATATACATACCTATATGTGGGGTACATTCAGACATCGGGTCCACAATCTCACAACACCTTCCTGCACAGCTGCACTGTTCTGCCTTGCTACAACACAGACAGGTGCCACATATGGAACACAGTCTGACATTGGGGGGGGTGTATGTAGGGCCAGATTGCAGGTAACCTTATTACACACCTATGGCATTCCTGCATGCTACAATACACATTAACCTGATATCCTGCAAGAAGTGGGCTGTGGAACCCATGTGTCCATGATTATGGCATTACTTCCACCACCAGCTATTGGCCGCAGTAATATACATACTTCCCATTAAACAACACACACTATGGTGGCTTACATCTTATCAGTCAGTGCAGCTCTGCACGGTTGACGGGTATGGTCCACTACCCATAGGGATGAACTCTATTGTCCTTAGCAGTTGTTCAGCTGAACATCATTACAACAACACCTGAAGGCACATATAAATCATTCCACATTACCTATCCCATTATTATGGACCAAGTACTATGGTCAGTTACATGCATATATACTTCACATACCTGTTCTGTGAATGAAGTCTCTTCTGGATGGTTTGCTTGATGTTTTTTGTTTGTTTGTTTGTGCCTTACATGCATTCTCTCTCTCTCTCTCAGTCTCTCTCCAATAAATGGAATGAGCTGCTTTGCATAGATTGCAGCATGGATTTCGTAGGTGATGCACATGATCAGGTGATGACCTCTGCACCAATCAGTGTCCTCCACTTGCTACCTGTATGCACTATGCTTTGTAGTACTTCCAATTACCACTGTCATGGCAACCAACTACTATAAATCCCTACATCATGTGGGTGTGGTCCCTTTACCTTTCCTGTATGATGGACATCCTTCCTGTGTGTGGGCAGCAGTGTTACAGACAGCAGGTAGCAATACCTCTTATAGGAGAACCTGCACACTCAAGCCAGCTACATATCTGTAGGAGGTTTCGGAACTACAGACAGAGTGTGAGTAGTGTTGTTGTATGCATTGTATAGCACAGGTGTTACAGGGTTTGTGTGCACATACTTGTTTAACTTGGAATGCAGTCTGTCTGCATAGCTCTCAACTGTGGGCCTATCCACTTGATGGCAAGAGGTGTGCCTATTATGTTTTGTCTGTCCACCGCACAGGTCTTGTGTCAGATATATCACTGGCAGTGTGAGTGTTGAGTGCTATCAGTACATGGCTGCATCCATTTCTGTTTCTAACTTTATATTCCTGACTAAGGGTATGTTGCAGACTATCTTGTAACACAAGCGACTTGCTTAGTGTATGACAACAGTTTTACACATATGGGCCTGTGTTCCAGCCTCTGTCCTCCACCTACATACCAGGCTTTGTACATAATGATACATATGACATGCTGTCAGGGGTTGTTATGTAGTGGGCTGTGAGTATGTCATGCTGCCATTCCTGCCATCAGTCCACTGCTGTTGTGTCCCCCACACATATTGTGGGGTTGGGTCCATATATGTGTGGGCTTCACCTACACAATACATGTGTGCACTTATGCACTCCAGAGGACAGTGTATGTAACAGTGGTATATGGCCTTGTATTATTGAGTCTAGGGGGGGTGCACCATAACTAACCTAGGCTGTTACAACATGTGGGAGTATCAGGGGTAAGCTGCCTTAAGGTATCTGGATGTACATTACCATACAATTCACCTTGGGTAAATGCAGGCCTACTGCTTCCTGCCATACAGACTGTTCTGTTTGTCAGTGTGATTGTGATGGTGTCAGTTATGCCTTGTTATATAACAGATACATCCCATTGTGTCAACTGAGGTCTTTACCCCCTTAGGATTGTGTACAGAGTGTAGATAGAGGCTGCTGGACTATACATCTGCATTACTTACTGTTGATTGATTGGTATCCTGTGGCCTAGTCTGTCTTTACTATTGTACTACTTGAAGGCCTCGGCCAGGACAGCAACATATGTAAACCTTTCCAGACTACTGTATTAATATAACTGTTTCACAGTTGCGTTACTCTGTTTATATGTATGTCAGTGTCTAAACAGCTATATGACATGGCATATACAACTGTAATAGTACACAAATAATGCTTTCCCCATGTATGCAAACCTGTGTGTGGTCTTATATCCTTTGACCTCTCTGCGGGTATATGTTGCAGACATCAATTGTCATTTGTATGGGTGGCTCATACAGTGTCAAGTTGGTAAGGTGGCAACTGTAGGCATAGTGGCTGTTCCGTATTGTGTGCACCTTCTACATATGTATCTTCCTATACATATCTCTGTGTGTGTATGTGTAGTTACATATATATATATGCATATATATATATATATATATATATATATATATATATATATATCTGCATATATGTGTCTGTGTATATGTATCCTAAGAATGTTGATTGCTTCCACATTGTACATTCCCCTATGGTAGCCAGGCTGCATGATATGTTACTGATACCAGCCTGATGACATCATACAGGTGGGATGGAGTACTGTTAATATCTTATGCCCATGTTGTGTCAGGTCCTGGTTATAGGATCTGCAACAGTTGGTATTGTATTGCAGGGCAGACATGTTTGGCTGTGTGGAGGGGAATATCTATATGTACAAGATGTATGTTGTTTGGGCCCCCTCAACCCCATTAACGGTGCACAAATGTGGACATATATGTTTTTATATTCCCTTTTATATCTATAGATGTATGGCTGTATATCCATATATAGATATATACTTTTAATTATATATATATATATATATATATATATATATATATATATATATATATATATATATAGATGTATATATATATATAGACATATAGATATAGACATATATATCTGTAGATGTATGCATATGTATGTGGGTCTAGGACTATTCACTGAAAGCACATTTCACTGAAACACATTTGACTGTGCACAATTCACTGAAAATTCAATTCATTGTAAACACAATTCACTGAAACACATTTCGCTGAAAGTTATATATGGCCTTTTCCCCATCACTGTTGTGCGACCCTGGAGTTAGTATATATAGTAAAGGGGGAGTGTGGGGCACTGCCCTCCACATCAGGGGGTGTGGGGGCATAGCCCTCCATCTATTTTAAATATTTTAAACTATATACATGGATACTTGCAATTCCAATAAATTACTCTTTTCTGAGTGATTAAGGCACTTTTATGTAGTTGTAAGCGGGTTTCCGCGGATGTAAGAGCTGCTAACTTCCGGTTTCAGTTTCTTATACTCAGTTAGTTTCTAAATTGCTTAACCTGTGTAGGCATTGCTTACCCCCATGCAAACAAGCTCAAACCCACTTACTACTGCTTAAAAGTGCTTACTCCCACTTACCCCTGCGCTAATTTCTTTAAAAGAAAAGAAAAAAAGGGTTGATAGGAAAGTGGTGAAAAAGGGGCACAATGAGGGAAAGACAGTGGGTAAGATAGCTAGGGATGTGCAGGAGGTTGTAGGGATGGTCCATAGCTGCCCAGTTCTTCTACAGCAACAGCTGTGCATATACACTGAATTTGAAGGTAGATTTGGACACTCAAACCCATGAGAGATAGGTGAGGACAACAATAATATGTTGTAATGCCAATTAGACCAGATTACATGTGCCCAGTGGACACATGTGCAAAATGGACAGCTATGTATGGGGCAAGATGTTTTTTGGGAACAGATTGCCCTTTTTTTCAGGTGAGAGTGGGATGTTGGGGAGGGATAGTAGGTATATTTGGGGAGGTAGGTTGGGTAGGTTAACAGACAAGACAAACAAGATGCATACACGGACGGTATGTGACACACATGGGGGGTAAACACCTTGATGGGGAGGGGTGATGGGAAATCAGAAGCCCATGAGCCCCCAAGAGGTAACAGTGGGACTGAGATCCCCACCCATGGGCGGTCACCACTGCACCTTCACAGCCCCGAAGATGGCTGTGCTGGGGGCTAAGTTGGAGAGCCAGGCTGACCCTCTAGTTGTGACACACAGCCCTCAAGCTGGCATAGAAGATCTCCAAACTGCTGATTGAGCTCTCTACGCACCACGACCTTAACCTGGCGATGGGTGACAGCTTCCTGTCCATGCCCGCTCCAAGGAGGGGTGAGCCCCATCCCCTGAGGCAGTTCCACCCGAAGGTGGTGCAGGACCAATGGACAAGAAGGTCCCGGGTTGGTCCCCAGTTGTGCTGGTGCCCGGTGCCATGGCCAGCGGAAGTAGGACAGGTGGGTCCACTGAGACTCACATTCCAATACGTGCTGTGGTGTTTACAGTGTATCAGCATATGTGGGTTAGTAATAGTCAAAACATTCCAGGGTTAAGTATAACAGCATGCATAGATATTCCCATTAACCCAGACACCAGATATGGAACAGTTGCATAACAAACAGAACACATGCATATATGGGACCACAGTGGTAATAACAACAGTATGCAGGTACATTGATGGTACTATGCCACCAATGTTGGAGTATTTCAACATAACACATGCATAGAAACAGATTTAAATAATTATCAACCAATAGGACATATGTCCCAACATAAGAGTGGAGTCATCACGTAGCAGTTGAGGTGGGTATTTAGTGCATTGTCGGAGATATGGTGAGGGGGAGAGAAAGCTGTCAATTAACAACTAGTATATTCCTGTAGTTCACATTACTTTCCTAGTCAGTGCTGTTATCTGTACCTTGCAAGTATTGCTACACTACCCTATTGCCTTAGTTTGGACAGTGATATGGCTGTCAACATCTTTATTCATGAACTGGTTTTACCTACAGTATACACCTCTTACCTGGTATACCTGTGGAGGAATTGTTTGTTAACACTAACTAACTGTTTTTACACATACTCCAAAATTCCAGGTTGATGTTATGCACATACCTGTCCATCTCTTTTTGCACAGACTCTGGCCATGTCTTGACCAGATGCAGTTGAACTGGAACATATGCAGACTGTTGCCCTCTTCAAACTTTAGTGACTTACAACACTCTTATACAGGATTTCCTACACAGTTATATTATGTAGCACAGTGTAGGTGACAGTGATCAGTGATACCTTATTATTCAGAGCAACTGCAACATTCACAATTCCATACAATATCAGAGTAAGCAGTACCAGTACAGGTTATCAAGCTTTTATGTCTCGGCACAGTGTTCGTATCCGATGTACCTGTGGGAGCAATGTTTGTTAGCACTACCTGAATGTTGCCACACAAAGTACCAGATTACACATTAGTATTATGCACATACATCTCACTCTGTTACTGTACACACTCTGGTCACAGCTTGACAACATGGGGATGTAGATCGGACATACTTGATTTATTACTCTCATAACAGTTTGGGGAGTTGCTAGAGTGACAGGCTTGTTCTTATAGATGTGTGACAATCAGTTGTATTTCTTGTTTGCTGCCTATATGTCTGGGATCATCCCACTAATTTCCCAGGGGTACAGAGTGACAGGCAGCAGATATGGGTCAACTTACTGGACTTTCTGGATATATCTGTACAGTTGTGCGGTATGATTCTGTATGCAGACTACTGCCACTCCCAGGATTCGAACCATGGTTGTGTGTGCTACAAATACAACAGTTCACGTCTCAGTTGCATGTGCTATTTGTATTTTGTTGTCTGTCTTTTCACTGTTTTCTGTCTATGTCTCTCTCAGTTGTACTAAATGACCTTTGGGGATTACACCAGTCATATACAGACATTCCTACACATTCTATTTATGTTGCACAGTGTGGGCAACAGTTCTTAATACAACAGTACTATTAAGTGATTGCAAATCTACATTACCATATGATACCAGAGTATACACATGCAGTCCAGCAGTTAGACCTTTATTGTCAGGCTATTATGCTTTTATTTACATACAAACTATATGAGAATCTTCCTGCCATATTCTCTGGTGTATGCAGTACTTGCCTTAAACAATACAGGTTTTATACTGGCAATTAACTTACTAATGCTTTTAGATTTATTTCCTATGACAGCACATACAAGAGTATTACTAACCTGCCTTGCATCACAACCTCTGCAGGCGACATCCATGGGCCTTCTGGTTCATGGCCCACTCAATTGCCACTGTGAAGGACATAAGAGGAATATTTAGCCATACCTATTCATAATATACATGAGCTGATAATTATTTAACAGGTAGTGGAGTGATACTTACACACAGCTGGGACAACTCCTGCCGTCCTAGCCTCTTGGATCCACTGATCCAAGAGATCCTCCTTATGCCACTTCAGGTCAGCATAGTGATGCCTGACCTGCTCACCAGTTCAGGGTATGCCAGTGGCACTGGTGTAGTCACAGTTGAGACAGTCCCAAGCTTCCACCTTATATTGGGAACCCTGGTACTGGCCCTGCAGCAGTCTCTGTTCATGGTCTTTGACAAGAAGTCCTGCCATGACTCTGGACTCCTGGATGCCCCAGCACTGTGCCTAAAAGTGCACTCCCTCTCTCCTTTCTGACATGGTGCCTGCAAATGGGAAGCTACAATCAGTTATGAGATGTATTCACTCCAGTTGGGTTTAAGTAGGGCCAAATTCCCACACTTTGCCATGATTGGCCGGTTTTGAGATGGCTAAGCTATGGGCAAACCTGCTTACCTAAGGTTGGCATTGTTTAAAGGGGTATACTACTGGGCAAATTGAGTTAGCTGGCCTACACATTGCTTTCACCAACTAAGCTGGCCTGTGCAATGCTTAGTGTTGCTTAATATTTACTTTGCATTATATTTGCTTTTTGGCATTGATTTATTATTCATTACATCTTATATATATGTCTTTTATCCATGATTCATGTGTACATACACTGTATGGGGTCCTTGTGTTTAATAGGGGACTTCAACACTCTCTTACAATTATACCTCACATCTGGGCTTACTTCTGTACTCCAGTTCACATATCTATGTTATGTAGTAGGTTACAGAACATATGACTGTATACTGATTCCTTTCACATGTTACATTTGATTTTACTATAGTGAGGATTTGTTTGGTGATACCTCATTCTTATATATTGCTGTGATGGCTTGGTGGTTAACTGCTGTGACTATAATGTATAGGGTCCTGGGTTCAAGACCTGCAAGGCTGTTTATTTTGTTGCTGGGCAGAACAAGGGCCATTGGATACAGAGTGATTAAGGCACTTTTAAGCACTTGTAAGCAGGTTTGCATGGGTTTGCGTGAGGATAAGAACTGCTAACCTCCGGTTAATGATGCTTATGGAGAGTTAGCTTCAATATTGCTTAACCTGAGTGCGCAATGCTTACCCCCACACAAACGGACTTAAACCCGCTTACTACTGCTTACATATGCTTACTCCCGCTTACTACTGCTTAATAGTGCTTACACTTGCTTACTAGTGCTTACTCCCGCTTACCACTGCATTAATTTAGACAGTGATGTCTAATGGTTCTTGGGCAGATGGGGGATTTGAAAGCTGTATGGAGTTATCATTCATTACACAATTTACCTTCCATTTGTACCCCTGATTCCTATGATTATCTGTGGACTTTACAACATTATGACACTGACACCTCACATCTGCATTTAATGCAGTACTCCAGTTTACAAATATATGTTATTTAGTAGGTTATGCAACTAAAAATATTGGTCATAACGTGATTTGATGTGGAAAATGGAATGTACTGCAGTGGGACTCGAACCGAGAATGACTGCTCATTAGGTGAATGCTCTGCCCACTACACTATTGCTATACTACTTCATTTGCATATATCTTCCTTTTTATCCTCTTCTGCCATTTAAGCTGCATTAACCATAGTTAAGCGATGGGCAAACCCGTGCACCTATGGTTAAATTTAATCTGTTTCCTAAAAAAAAAAGTATCTTTATATTGTTTGCATTTACTATTGCTCATTTACACATGGAGGGATGTTGCTGGGGGTATGTGGACACCTATGTGCGGTCTTGCTCATTCTTTTAGGGCTTTCTGCTGTTTCTTCATTGCAGGGGCATGTATATTCTGAGAGCTCTGCTCTCAGACACGCCCCCTACACACTTGCATGCTCCATATAAGATTAGGAGCTCAGGCAGCATGCCTTTATTAATACGCATGGTGCGCTGTGGGCCTGCTCCTAAACGGCCGCTTCCTTGCAGGACTAAGCTAGTCCTGCATGGAAGATTAGTAAATCCAGGGGTGTATCTCACAATTTGTAGAATGAGTATACAGATGAAAACACAATCAGTGTACAAGCCAATGCAAATATTGCACTGAGGGGAGATAAGAGTGCAGATTTTGATCAGTCTGATAAAGTAAATGATAGTCATTTAAGATTTGTTAACCGGGAAAGTCCAACTTGGAACAAAGCCAATTTTCAGCAGAGGCCTGGGGAGAAACACTCCAGATGCATGTCTTTGTGATGTGGGTGGAAACAGGAGCACCCAGTAGAAACCCACACGAATGTAGGGAGGACATGCAAACTCCACACAGAAGCCACCCCAGCCGAGAATTGAACCGGAGTACCCCTTGCTGTGAGATGACAACACTACCGCTGCACTGATTAGTTCTATGAAAAAAAGGATTTGCAGCTTATCTCTAAATGGTGTCACAGTCCAACACCAAACCAGAGTATTTATCTGTGATTGTTTAAGGTTAAAAGGAATAACAATATTTCATTGTTTACAGGAAAAAATATGGAATAATGTACTGATTAATACAGACAAATCAACTTCAGTTACAAATAGATTTTTATTAGAGGACACAAATGCAGTTTTGTTAGGATTTAAAGGATCAAAGATTATAGCAGCTAACACTTGGAAGTGTAAGAGCGCCATACTAGGTATGGACATGTCATTAGAGTTATGTGTTGTTTTAGACTTCATTAACAAGATTTTTGCAAATGTACAGATTCTGAAGAACTGGTTATGACAGGAGCATGCAGATTTATGGGTTAAAAATAAAATAAATTCCAGTTCAGCTGACACAACTGAAGTGCTTAGAAAGACATATTGGGTGTAGCCAGTTAGCAAAAAAGGATAACTGTACGCATCTATGTTGTGTAGGGTATACCAGACAAACAGTCAAGTTCATTTGTAGAATAAAGGGTTTACAGTTAGGTTTGGCAAATTAATTTTTTTGTGTTATTGTTTTGTTTAGCAGTCATTGTTAAGAGCTTTGTATTAAAGTGTTGCAATGCATAATACAGGCAGAGACAAAAAAGCATTCATAAATATTGCTATACTTGTAAAAAGGACAGACAAGTAAAGTTCCAGAATTAGATCAGTTCAGCTCTAGTAATACATGTGTAAATAATGCTTTGTTAGTTTACAGAAGGTAAAATTTAAAGTCAACGCTACATTTTAAAAGTGACAGTACAGTCCAAAGTTCAGATCCTATGAATGAAAAGAGTGCATCATATATATTATATGTATTTAAAGCCACAGGTTTAACTCTTATGTTATAAAGGGCAGACAAGTAAAGCTCCAGAATCAGATCAGTTCACCTCTAGTAATAAATGTGTATACTATATAAGAAACTTCATGTACTTATATAAAGGACATACAAGTAAACTTCCAGATAAAGAAACTTCACACAAACACTCACCTGTCTCCAACTTGTATTACTTTGTCCTTTTGCTACAATTTTGTCAGGATCAACTCTTTCTGCAGGTTGGATTGCATCTTTACTAATAAAGGTCTTTGCTGTTTTCCCATGGCGATATTTGGAGCATACATATGGTGTTCCCTTTCAATTGAAGAGTTTCTGCTGTGGAATACCAGTCCAGTTGCTTACTTGTGCCTTCACAAAATTAGTAAAGCTGTTCTTTTTAGTTTCTTTGATACAACAGAAAATCTCAGATTTTCCCATAGGCACTCTGTTCTCTAATTCTACCATTTATTGAAACATCTGTTCTTGAGCTGTCTCATACTCAGCCAGCCTTTTCTTCATTTCAACCTGTCATTTTTGCAGTTTTATAAGCTCATATAACTATTTAAAGCTCATTCTATTTTTTCCAGCATTTTCTTAGCTGAATTGATATAGTCCTTCAGTGTTTCATTTATTTTAATCAGTTCTGAGTACATTTGACTTATTTTTCCTCTAGACTACTGAAAGCCATTTCTTGCACCAAAGCTGGAGCTTGACCTGCTTTTTGCTGAATAGTTGCACGATACTTCCCAGTCACTGTTTTCTGTTCACCTTTTCTAGTTGTTTTTTTTCAGGCATTTCTGTAGTTTAATTTCTTCTTTACAGGCATCCAGGCAGTGTACTTACTAGCCTGTAACTACATTTTATTCAAATTGGCATTATCTGTAGCTGCAGTTTTTCAGTTTCTGTTTTCACCCTGGGAGACCTGAAATTAAACTGTTGATCGGTATGCAGTCATACTGGAAGTCCTTGATTTGTAGTTATTTTGACTACAGTGGCTAAGATTTTATTGAGCTTGAAGCTTCCTAATGGTTCTCTTAAACTCTTTATATGCTAAGTAGAATGAGACCTTTTATAATAATTTAATTTAATTATTTCTATTGTTATCAAATTTATTTAAACAGTTATTCTACCACAGTGGGCTGTTTTTTTTTAATTTCTTATTATATGTGGCATGGACAAGGACCACCTTATCAATGCAACCATTTAAATGTGAGTAGAATTCAGAGGCACTGGCAGCAGATTTAGCAATGACATCCATCACAGGAGGATTAGAGTGGAATTTATTTAGGCCTAGACCATTAAATAAATGTAGAAGTTTTGCTTTTGAAAATTCCCTAAACATAGATGTATTTACAGGGGAAATACCACTAGTTTTAAATGAAAATGTCACAAATTTATAGTATGATTTAACAAAGCAGAATGATACATATAGAAATTTATAAGAAATGGCCATGTTTGTGTGAAGATAATATCAAGGATATCGAGACCCCCAGTAGGATGGTTAACTATACATAAAACAGAGTTAACACTTATAATATCAGTGAAGTGTTGGGTCTGCCAGTCAGCCAGTTTTTTGATGGATATTGAAGACCCCAAGTAGAAAGGTGCGGAGTTTAATGGGGATTTTAGCTGATGTGTTATGATAGCTAATGATTGTTGAATAACTTGCTATAAAATGGTAATTTGTCTTGTTTATGTTTGATCTAGGACCTCCAATATGGTGTTCCAAGGAATTTGTCATGAGGTGATAGTATCCTTGATAAATACTGATATCCCCCCACAATTGCCAGTAAGTCTGAAGACTTAATAGGCGCTATACCCAGAAAGAGAGGAAGTTATTACATTGCCCTGAAACAATTGAACATGTAGCTACACACACACACACACACACACACACACACACACACACACACACACACACACACACACACACACACACACACACACAAAGACACACAAACACACACACACACACACACACACACACACACACACACACACACACACACACACACACACACACACACACACACACACACTCACACACACACACACACACACACATATATATATATATATATATATATATATATATATATATATATATATATATATAGCATAGATAGGTTGGGGCAAAGGCTGCAACTTTCCTGCCTGAGCGCAAAGTGTTAGGGGTGCAGTCTCTGATCCCATCATCCTTGATTTCCAATTGCTCTGCAGTTCATCCATTTGCAGTCAAACCTGAGCGCTGTAGCACTCCATGTGTATTCTAAACAGTAGTAATGGCTTGCTACATTGCAGCAACAGTTTAAAGTGAAAAAAAATTTTTTAGTAAGACCAGAGTGGTGTAGTGTTCAGAATGTGGCCTAAACTGTAACAATTGCTTGCTACACTGTTGCAAGTAGTTTGTTACAGTTTAAATGTAAATAATAATAATAATCATGTGTGTGTGTGTGTGTGTGTGTGTGTGTGTGTGTGTGTGTATGTTATTGTTTTTCAAAATGAAAACCTGAGTACTGTAGTACTCAGTGCAGGGTATACATTGTAATAATTGCTTACTACATTTACAGCAAGCAGTTTGCTACAATTTAGAATAAAGAAAATGAAAACTCAGCAAGGCCACCACGGCTTCCAGTATGATACAATGTTTTATTACTTTGTGATTATTTAATTAGTCAACTTCTGATGAAATCATTAAATACTATACTGATACTATATATAATGATGTGTTTTAAGGAGTTGTGTAAGGATCTAATGAAGCGTAGAATGTCTACGTGAAAGTGCTTGTCCTATCTATTATACTGGAACTTTTATCATACTGGAAGCCGTGGTGGTCTTGCTGAGTTTTCGTTTTCCTTATCTGTATTTTATTCAACAAGATCTTTGGGTAGTCATGGTGTTTTGTTTGCTACAATTTAGAAGAAAAAAAAGATTATTTTCCTTTGTTTTTACTAAAATATGTGGAAAGAGGTTTGAGGGCAGGATGCAAAAATGAGACCTGATTGGTTCCTGCATTTCAGAAGTGCCAGGTACTTGATCCCTGATTTTTATTTTTTTATTATTAATTATTATATTTTTGCACTTCCATTGGTTGGTGTGTCAGTAACTGGATCAGACTTTCTTTTTTTTTTGCTCTTCGCTTAAAGAGCTGGGGGGACATAGATTGGTACAAGATTTGGGTAGGGATTCACATAAAGAAGAACATATCAGGTGACCAGTGTCTCATTTTAACAAAAGAAAAACACATGTTAAATCTATAAAGTTGTTTTTGCCAACTGAAATGCTTGTTGCAACAAATTTACTTAACTGTTACTGCAGAATATAGCCTATATCAAGCAACTAGACAAGAAAGTATAATAATATAGAATTACTGCAGAAGTTAACATTTCACCTGTTTGACCATCTGGAGGGCACGGAACATCTGAATGTACTGCATATTTTTTATACTACTATTTACATCATATACAGAATTAAGCTTTACTAACAGATACGATGTAAAGGGCCTTGCTGCTAAAATTAACTTAAGGTAATGACAAAATACATTTTTTTTGTCTCTGACTTACCAGAAGAAAGCCCCAGTTGATGCAAACTGCAGCAGTTGAGGAGGATTCTTTATAATGACAAATCATTTCTGTAACCATTATAGGATTTACAGTACTAACAATAATGGGTTAAAAGTAAAGCAATACTCAAAAAGCAATCAGGCTGCTTCTATTTGCTCTTCAATCAAAGACCTGAAAGGGGGAGGGAACTAGTTCTTGGGGACAGCTGATATATGTGTGTGTGTGTGTGTATATATGTGTGTGTGTGTGTGTGTGTGTGTGTGTGTGTGTGTGTGTGTGTGTGTGTGTGTGTGTATATATATATATATATATATATATATATAGGTCTGCCTGAGAAGAACAAAAACCCACTTACTCGAATCTGTAAACAGCAAGACAACTTCACCAAATCCACAGTTTAATGAACACTTGGAACACCAGAAAGTTACTGTAGGATAGAAGCCACTTTGCCACCATGGTGAACTTTGCCACTTTCCCCACTGTAGTGCGATCTCAGAGCTGGTATATTTAGTCGAGATGGTGTGGGAGCACAGCCCCCATATGGGTGGGTGTGATTTCCTTCGGTGTGTGTTTTTTTTGTATGGATGGATGAGTGGTTAGTTTCCCTGAGTTCAATATCAGTTTTCTGATTGTTCATTAAACTGTGATTTTGGCAAAGTCATCTCAATGTTTAGAGATTTGGGTAAGTGGGTTTTTGTTCTTTTGAAGTAGACCCATGTGTGTGTGTGTGTGTGTGTGTGTGTGTGTGTGTGTGTGTGTGTGTGTGTGTGTGTGTGTGTGTGTGTGTATATATATATATATATATATATGTATATGCATATATATATATATATATATATATATATATATATATATATATATATATATATATATATATATATATATATATATATATATATATATATATATATATATATATATATATGCATATATACATACATACACATATACGCTCTGTTTACACATATATATTGTTTTATATTTTTGATATCTAATTAGAAAATAGTATAATGGTTCCCTTATTACTGTTAACAAGTTAACAAAATAGCTTGTAAAACTTTGATCAGACTCAGCTACATAATTCCTTTCATGGATTTTTCCACTTCACTTATTCTGATTGTTGGATTAAACTGAATATGTGCTTTTATTAAGGACCTGCAGGCAGTTATGTAGTTAATCATTATTTTGCCATTTTTGATAAACTTTAATACAAGCTGTAATTCAGTTATAAATATCAGGAGACAATTATCCTTGTAGGTCTATTATTTACAATTCCAGCTTTAGCAGAAGATCAGTATCAGTATTTAGTTTTGTTTTACCTTTTTGTATTAGCATTCTGTAAATATTATTAATGGGAGAGATTAATCCAATGATTCAAAGTCAAATGTTTTGGGAACAAAAGATTCCTAAATGAATCATTAAGAAAGTAAATACAACTTTGTTGTAGCGAATCTGCATCTTTTTACCTTAGCCATAAGTCTTCTCTTTCAAAAACATATTACCTTGAGAGAATTATCCTATCTGGTACTTTTTCAGTGTAGGAATCTGAAATGTTACTATAATGTTTGGTTTCATGAGTCTATTTAATTGTTATCAAATGGAACTTTATAGTTCTAGTTTCCTTTTGACAAATGAGATCATCGTAGGGTTTAGTATGGCACTAGAATATCCATCACTAATCCTGAATTACACTTGCATATCATCAGGTAATGATCAGTTACTAGTACTTCCTCATCCAAAAAACTACATTTCTAATTGTCTATACTCTGCATGCAGGTTTTGCATTAATAACAGTGTGACACTGTGCTTCTTTATGTTAACTCACAGAATACTCTTTCAGACTAACTACTCTTCTGTGAAGTTTTTCCCAGCAAACCTACTCTACATGTCTAAATTTGGTGTTATTCATAAAAAATGCTTGCTCTATTCACTACCCCATGAGGAAAGAAAAAAATTGCTGTAAAAGTTTATAAAAAGTTACTATCACCTCATGCACAGGATGTTATGCTTGTTAGTGAAGGGATGGAATGATATGCTTGTGGGTAGGAGGGTGAAAGACCTTATCTAAGACTAAAAGTAGTTGCAATATCGTGGTTAAAGCATGCCAGTACTATAAACTGAAGATGTTGTTTCTATGATTTGTTTGGGGGTATTTATTAACAAAGATGATCTCAAAGAGTGTATGCATCATTTAAGCACATTGTTTTGTACAGTCAGATCAGAACACATTATACACACATCATCAGTGCCATCACACTGCAACTACATGAAAAGAAACAGATACATAAATGCACATTAATACTGGAGGGAGACTGTCATCCTTTATGGCTCCTTTTCTGAGATTTTATAATTTCTGCAAAAATGACTACAGTGTCTTTTTAAAACCATATAAAATGTTTAGGGCTATTTCATTACAATGATGTTCTTGGAAGAAATGTAATTAACAGAAAAGTCTTCACATTTTGGCATTCAGAACTTTTAGTCAATTCATCACTCAGAAATTAAGACCAAATCACATTTTAAAGCACACTTGTTAGTCCACTAGAATGTATTAAAATGTTCATTTTTAATAGCATCTAAACAAAATACAAATGTACGAAGCTTTGCAGATTTGACTGAAAATAAAACAATACCATTTTTGCCATTTTTTCCAAATGAACAGCACAAATGTTATATTTTTATTTTCAGCTAGTAAATCTGCATGGCTTCTTACACTTGTATTTTGTTTGTTCAGTATTTTACTGACATTTTTATGTGAGTTAGGAGAGGAAGACTGTTTAACATAATAGGGAAGTGGAAGAAAAATACAACACTAGGTCTTACTACAAGATAACCCACTTTCAGAAGATATTACAAAATCAAAAAACAAAAGCTTAGAGGGCAGACATACTATTCTCTGAAGCAAGAAAACACAATACAGCTCATGTAGGAATGAAGTATTAAAAGTTATGTATAGAAGCACATTAAAATCTGCAAGTGACTCATTCCAAAGCTCAGGTGTGGGTTTGGAACAGACACATGCGTTTACAGGGATGTAAATGTTCATCTCATTCACTTGTGATCTGTACCTGTGTAGTAAAATGTAGTGAGCAGTATACTAAGGGAACCAAAATCTGTCCAATGTATGTAGATTTCATATGGGTTATAGTCACATATGTAGGTAATGTGTGAACAATAATTACATGTCTGTGATGGAACTCATTTGTTATGAAATCAAAGAAGACCATTGTGACTTCAGCTATGGATATTCAACAACAGCTAATAATATGAGAGAGAATCATAATGGGAATTTCTTATCTTTAATTAAAAACAATGGTCTGTACAGTGTTGAGGACCTGAACCTGGCACTATCACACAAAGTAAGTGGCATTACATTTTGAATTATTATATACTCTAGTAGAAATGAGGTAAAAGAAGGCTAACCAGATCTAGAGTGAATTTCCCTCAAAACAATTCTTGCAATATGAAAAATAACAGACTTTAAAAACATCAAAGCATCCAGTCAACATTGGAGTTCATTAGTGACACAGAAGGTTAATAAGAATTCAGGTCCTGTTAAGTTTATTTAATACAGTGGGTCAATACATGACCCTGCTGGAGAGACAAATATGTGTCCCGAAAGATCCCCTGCACTACATCCATGTAAAACAGAGTTCATCCCTGACTGTATTCAGACCAAACCTTGACAATTGTAAATTTACCCCTGGTCTGTCCCTCTTTTCCCTTATGGACAGAGACTGCCAGTAAGAAAAGTATTACCCTAACACCCCCACTACAGATCCTTAGCTATATGCCTACTAACATGCCCAATCCATATATTTGGTACACAAATGGTCTGGAGTGTGTGGCTAGGCTTGTAAGGACCCTGGTAGTCATTAGCCTAGTAATAACCTATGAACTTATATGAGGTGCTGCTACACCTAGTATGGTAGTATCTAGCTATCTATTTCATTTCTTTATTTGTTTACTTTATCTGTTAAGTGGGATAGAGCTCTGATTCTCATGGACCTTTTTCAGACCCAGCTCAGGATACTTCAGATGAGAAAACATGTACAAATGCATACAAAAACAGTGTTTAAAAGTAGAATAAGATATGCAATGCAGGAAGACGTTTATATAAATATTAAATAGAGTCAGTACAGGAAAAGGTACAAGATGAGATTGGGGGAATTTAGTAAAGCCTACATCATTTTTTTTGTGTGTGCATTGGGCTACAATGCATACATGAGCGTGAACATTTTTAGATTCAGTAAGTGCCACTTAACGGCGTACAAGCACGCGTAAATAAGGACAGTTTCGCGTAATGCAAATTACCTAATAAGCAGGTGAATATTATGCAAATGACCCAGATGGAGTGATCCCAACAAGCAGAAATGGATCCGTGTAGATCTTGTGTCCATGTCCGTAGTGTATGTGGAATTTTTCCACGTACAGGAGTCTACACGGACAGAAGACGATGTAGGGACATAACTCCCCAGTAAATGATAGAATGCATACATATATGTTCAAAATGTACATTGTGGATGTCTGAAAAAGGAAGGGAATATGTAAAAATGCATTTTTTTGTTTTAATAATTTTGGCATGGTTCCACTATTCACCACAGTGTGCAAACATGCTTAATTGAAAAAAAAAAGCATTTTATGATATTATCTGTTATAGGACATTGCATCAGGTCCATGCAATGGTGCAAGGGTGCTGTTGCCCAGGTCATACAGCTATGAACCATGTAGTTTCCAGGCCGTCAGCATGGATTTGTATGCAAATGAGATGGATGTCTTGAATAGCAAAAGGCAGTAAGTGTTTCTGCATATCCACTTCGTGTAGGCTCCCACACCATGCCACTGGATCTGGCTGCAAGTAGGGGGTGTTTCCATTCACTTTTAGGATTGTTTAATTCCCACTGCATGTGTTTGCACTGTGTGCTGCATAGTTCAGTCTGTTTGCATGGAAAGACCACCCAGGTCACAATGATGACATACTCAGCAAGTAATTAAAACCGGATAGCTTCATTTATTGCTTTTTTGACTTTTGTATAAGCTATGCTGTGCAGCGATGTGCATAGCTTAACATGTTTGTGCAGCATACTACCCATGTGACAGTGAGGAGTAGGCAGGAATGAATGGAAATAAAGATATATTCAATGAATATTTACTAGTGAGCATAAGCTATGCTGCGCAGCGTGGGACATAGTGCCATGTCACGCAATAAAGTAGGGCCATTAAATTATGTTGTTTACATTCTAAGCAGGTGAAATGCATAATAGTTAGCCAATCACACATGCTGGACCTACAGCAGCCCTGTATAAAGTATGCATATACTCTACATTCTGATTTTTTCCCTAGTACTCTTGACCATTGGAGTAAAGGCTTGGAAATTTCAATTGAGATAATACTAGGGGTTGCTGCAAGTCTGCTATATCTGTATGTGCTAGATGCTGAAGTCAATGCTGCTGGCACTGCAGACAATAGGCATAGGCTGAGAAGGAGAATACTGTTCAGGTCCAGGGTAACCTTTCAGGACGTACAAGAGCTGGAGACTGTGGATCGCTACAGGGAGGACAGGGATTTATTACAAGAACTCACTGAGCTTTGCCTTTCTCAACTCAGAGGCAGAGCCAACAGAGAGGAACCCATCCCAGTGGCAACAAAGGTATTTGTAGTCCTTAGGATAATAGCTGCAGGTACTTTTTAAAGAGCAACTGGGAACATGATGGATGTGTCACAGGCATCTGCATCTAGGATACTCCTGGATGCTATGCTACCACATGCCAGTGAGCACATATCTTTTCCCCTCTCCCCTGAGGTGAAGGCCAGCAATATGCAACCTTCTACAATGTAGCAAACTACCCTGAAGTACTGAGAGCCATAGATTGCACTCATGTACATATCAAGGCACCACTGATGAGCAGGGTAGAATCTATGTTAACCGCAAGGAGTACCTCTCCATCAACTGACAAGTTGTGTGCAATGCCCAGGGGATTATTCTGAATGTGTGTACTGGCAGCCCTGGGAGTTATCTTGACTCCCATATCTGGCACATATCAGAGCTGTACTGGATGTTTGCTAGGGGGAGACATCTCACATGGCCATTTACTGGGGGATGCTGTCTACACCTTGGAACCGTGGATGATGATACCCATCAGAAATGCACACACACCCACAGAAGAACATCATAATGAGGCACATGCACAAACTAGGAACATCATATAGCATGTGTTTGGGCTTCTGAAGGCATGGTTCCAGTTGCAACATAGGTCCATAACCTACACAGTACTTGTATGGATTATTATGATATGGCATTGTATGTATGGATCTGCTACATTATGCAAGTAAATATAGTGGGCTACTTGGACAGAAATAACATCCACATGGGACTACAGATACCCATTCCACTATCATGCTCCCATTAGTATTCACTAGGCCTCATGCACTGAATAGTCATGCAGTCCTACTGCAACAAATTACTGGTACATCAGTCAAGAGAGATGTTATACAGTGGGGTGACATGATAGTCAGACTATTGTCTATCCCAGCAGAACATGTGGTGGTGTTCCACCACCCCGAACACAGCAGTTCTCCCTGTATGTGCTGTAACAGAAACTCATCAATGGTGTATCAGCATTCCAGCCAGTCTCAAGACAGTAACATAGAAATTGACTGTATACTGTATATCTTACTTAAGGCAGGAATAACAATGTACATATTTATGTAGCTGATTGTGTGATGAATGATCCCTGTCTGTCAAACAGCTTGTGTGGCTCAAAGGACTAGGGCAGTTAGCTTTTGTGATGGTGGTCATAGTTTAACTCTAGAAGTACCCACTTATTTTGGATGTGAGGTATCATTACTTTGTGTTTTACAGACTATCACTCTGTGTGTGGTGTAATATTATTAACCTCTGTCACATATTAATGACATCAGACAACTTTAGAAAGTCATATCCAATGTCAGTGATGTACAGCACTGCAGAGAAAGGGACAGGTGTCATTTTATGTAACACACAAATCCCGGACTGGAGTACAGGTAAGTGTGTGCTGGAGTCAGGTTATAACTAGCTTCCAAGCTCCTGTCTTCCACAAGGCCTGCTGATGTCATGTACCTTAAAACTACCAACTACCATTCTAATGTCAGACAGCTGTGGTGCATGTGATAAATACTGTGACCTGTAGTGTGTAAGATTAAATAGGTAGGAATTCTAATCTCCTTCCAAGCCACTTGGTGTGTATGTGTGTGTATCTCTCTGCAAAACAATTGGGAATCCCACATTGACTACCAAACTGAAATGGTTTGCACATTTTGGTCCCTGCAGGTGATGCCATCCTCCAAGTTCCTGTCTTCCACAAGACCTGTTGGTGTCATGTACCTTGAGACTACCAACTTCCATTCTTATGTCAGACTTCAGCCATGGGACGAGTGATAAATACTGTGATCTGTAGTGTGTAAGACTAGATAGGTAGGGGCTGTAATCTCCCTCCAGGCCACTTGATGTGTGTGTGTGTGTGTGTGTGTGTGTGTGTGTGTGTGTGTGTGTGTGTGTATGTATCTCCCTACAAAATAAATATGATCACCACAGTGACTTAGAAAGAGCTAGGGTTTTGCAGTTTTTTGGTTGTAGCAGGTGACATGGACATCCAAATTCTTGACCACAACAAGGCCTGCTGATGTCATCTAGCATAACATTACTTAAAGAGATGTTAATAGCAGACTTCAGCTATCATGCATACGTTAAGTACTGTGATGTGTAGCGTGTGCCACTAGATAGGTAGGTATTCTAATCTAATTGCAGCCAACTTGGAATATGTGTGCTGTGCAGTGTTTTGAAAACATTAATTGGTAGTGGTACTACTCTGACTGTAGCCAGATTTGTGTGTGTGATGTTAGACCATTTTACATCAGCGTATGTGATCATGGGATCAGTGGGCTTTAGTAGCCTAATGGCCCTAGGTCCCTTAAAATCCTAGTCAAGTTTTTACCCTTATTTACATGATCAGCACATATCACCCCATCCACAAGGGACACAGGCAGAAGCTCTGTGTTGAAATGATGGTCATCTAGGCAATCATACAGATTGCATCTGACGAGGGCTAATGAGGTACACTGTTTGCCATTGGGTAGGAGTCTGTTGCAAAGGTTTGTTAAAGTCTGGTAGACATATTTCCCCCACCAGCAGGTATTAGTAATGTCACATACCACGTTAATGTCCTTACAGAGAGTAATCTATGTACCATTCCACCTACAGATATGCAGCATTTCCAATACAACAGGGTTAGACATTGCCCTGTATGCAATGCAGAGATCATGTCTGAGTAGTTTATATGGTACAAGCTGCAATGATAGTTATTTCACATGATCCTCATAGGACAGATACTGGGGGACTTGAGGTTCCCTTGTGAGGAAGCTTTGTGTTGTGTGCAATTGCCGCTGGTGCTTGGAAAAGTACATGACAAAATGGCCATTGCACTCAAATATTACCATGCTGAGGGAAGAGTACATGGAGATTATAACTACATCATTGTCAGGTGACAGTGTCCTCAGTAATGACATGAGTATGATATACGTCCCTTCTTACCACTAGGGAGACATGGTGATCTATGGTAAAGTAGGTGTAAACCTGTGTGGCCAGGCCTGTGTGGCCAGGTCTATCACCCTAAGTATGTACATCAAGTGTTGCTACTAATGTGCTACTTACCAGGAATATTAGGTTCGTAGGTTCATAGGTAGGTACTAGGCTATCTGCCCGAGGGCATTTATAAGCCTAGCCAGAGTGTGTCGGCTTTCACCACCCCATTGATTAATTAACTGATCCTCTGTCAAGCAGAGCCAATGAAGTGATCCCAGGGGTGTATTTTCTGTTACTCATCCACTCCTCAAGGTTTCTCTTGAAGAGTGTTAGCCAGGGGCTCTGCCTAATGTAGTTTGGAATTTTGTTCCAAAGCATGGGAAGTCTTTGTGACAGGAATATATCCCTCCAGCATGTTCTATTTATTGTTGTGGTGAGGTTTAGCTCACTAGAGCGTGTGGCTCGCAGTGACTTGGATTTCTTTAGGTGGAGCATGTCCATCAGTTCTGAGTTGGACATGGCTTTGTAAGTCAGGCAAAGATCACGTCTCAGTAAGCAATATGCCACTGAGTACAGCTGGAGTTTTTTCAGTCGGGCTGCATAGGACATATGTATGAGGCCAGTAATCCTCTTGGTGAGGTACTTTTGTGGTCTTTCCAGCTGTTGGAAGTGTCTTGTGAGGCATTGTACTCTATGATGGGTCTGATGAGTGACGAGTAGAGGGGCACTATAACCTCTTTATTTCTATATGCAAACACTTTAGTAATTAGATGGGTCACATAGAAGGATTTCCTAACTACTTTGGCAATATGATTGTCAAAGGAGAGATTACTATCTACCTGGGTCCCCAGATCTCTTATTACCTCTTCTGTATTAAGGGGGCTGCCACCTATGTGGTAATTCGTGGGTGTTTTGTTTTTCCCAAATGGGATGACTATGCATTTTTTGGCATTTAGTTTGAGGCCATGACTTTGACACCAGATGTCCATCTCAGTAAGGCCCTTTTGGAGGATGTCCATGTCAGCTGGAGAGTCAATTATGGCTCCCAGTTTGCAGTCATTGGCAAACTTGGTTAGCAATAGTCCTCCTGTGTTTGCTTTTACTTCTGAGAAGTATATGCCGAACAGTAGGGGTCCCAGGACCAAGCCTTGTGGGACAGCACTTGTGACTGGTTTAGAGTCGGACCTGGAGCCCGCTATTCTTACCATGTGAGTTCTGTCTGTAAGCCATTTGGCAACCCATCTCGTGATGTAGGGGTTTATGTTCAGGCTGGTGAGTTATTCTATAATACCCAAGTGGGGAATGGTGTCGAAAGCCTTGCCGAGGTCAAGGTAGGCTGTGTGAACCACCTTTCCCTTGTATATGGCCTTGGTGACTGTCTTGAAGAAGTCAACCAGGTTTAGTAGGCATGATCTGCCCTTAACAAAGCCGAACTGGGTTGGGTCAGGTGTATGGAGGTTCCCAATGTCTTTGTTAATCAGTTCCATGATAATGCACTCCATAGCCTTGCAGACCAGGCTAGTCAGGCTTATGGGGTGATAGAGTTGTGGCCCCTCCTTTGTGGAGAAGAATAACCATTGCTGTGTGCCATTCTATGGGTATGTAGCCTGTGGAGAGGCTGAGTTTGAACAGTGTGTTTAGGTGGGGGGTTAGTTTGTTCTGTAGTTCGTGCAAGACGGAGCCTGGGACACCATCTGGCCCCATTGATGCTGTGTTTTTGGCTTTTGAAAGGGCTGTTTTCACCTATGCGTCTGTGATTTCTGGGACACTATACTTTTTCGGTATTGTTGTGGGCCCTTTTGGGGGTGAGAGGTGGGTGAAGTTTGCACTGAATCTATCTGACAGGATGTTGGCAATATCAGTAGGTTCAGTATATTTTGTGCTATTTTGCACTAGTTCAGTGCATATCTGTGAGTTGACACTTAGATTCTTAACATAGGTAAAGAAGGCTTTGTGGATATCTTTTGAATCCTTGGCTATTTTTCTTTCGAAGTTAGCCTTGGATGATTTTATGAGGGACCTTAGTTTCTTACTGATACTGATCAGGGATGTCTTTCCTTCTTGGGATTTGCTTTTTTTCTGAACTATTTTCCTCCTTTTATTGTATAGCCTGTTTATGGCAGGGGTCCACCAAACTGGTTTCCTTCTCTTAGAAGAGTGAGTCTTTGTTTTGCTAGGGATGGCATGATCTATGCATCCTTATAGGTGCTCATAGAGTGCATTTGTAAAGGTTTCTGCATCTTGGGCAGCATTATCCTTTAGTGTGGGGGCTGTGAAACTTACCACCTCTGTCTTAAGTAAGGTGAAATTTGCTTTAGAAAAGTTTTTTACTGTGGTTTCCTTAGTTGGGGGTGGTGGTGGGGTGTGGACATCCAGAGTGATTAGTTTATGGTCTGATCTAACCAGTGACAGGTTGACCTCCGGTGTGGAACACCTGTTGCCCATGTTGGTGATGACCAGGTTCAATATGTTTTCACAAAAAATACCACTAGCGACAACAGCCACAATCACAGAGCAATATTGGTAGAAAATATGTTTTCACCTCTGGTAGGGGAGTTTACCAGCTGATCCAGGGCATTTGAGTTGATGGATTCCAGGAAGCGCTGGGCCTGGGAGTTTGTACTCGAGTAGTTTTCCCAGTGAATGGTAGGGTAATTGAAATCTCCCAATATCAAGGTGTTCGGTATGACCTTCATGTTTTCCAGTGTCTCCAGAAAGGTGGAGGGGTGGTCCTGGGTCATGGAGGGTGATCTGTAGCATGCCACAATTTGCATTGCAGATTTACCTGATGTTAGCTGCACATGGATGATCTCAGAGGTATCATGCTGCGCCACTAACCTGGAGTTGTAGGTATCCTTGATGAATATGGAGACACCCCTCCTTTTGTGTTTCGGTCCATGTTCTGTGGCTGAAATGTGTGGTATGAGTTGTAGCCTGGTAGTGCTGGGGTGGTCTCTGGAGCCTTGAACCAGGTTTCAGTTACTGCACAGATGTCGACATTCTCCATACTGAGGAGTGCTTCGAGCGCGTGCATTTTGAGATTTAATCTCCTGACGTTGAGTAGCATAACCCTCAATTTTTTGTTAATTGCGCTGTTTATGGAGGTGGGTTTGACTTTTGAGCCTTGCCTAAAAAGGCACTATGGGGGCAGCAAGAGCCTTGGCCAGTATTCAAAAGCCTAGGGGTGACAGGTGCAAGCCATCTCTTGCGAAGCAACACGGCTTGTCGAGAATGTCGTCCCAGGCTGACAGACACTGGATCCCCTTTGAATGACACCTGAAGCTTAGCCAATTGTTGAAAATAATTTTTTCTTTATACTGAGGTATCATTCTTGGTGAGGGCAGGATGCTACTCAGGGTCAGGGTCATACCAGCCTGGACTACATGATCAGAGAGCTCTTCCATGTCTCTTTTCATGTAGTCCAGGGAGGTACATCTCAGGTCATTCACACCAACATCAGCAATGACAGAGTGATATTTGTACTTGCTCTGGAGTGACCTGAGTGCTTGTGTTATGTGGCAGATTCTGGCTCCCGACAGGCAGCTAACAGTAACCTTCTGCTTGTCCAGCCTAGTGAGTAGGACATCAGTGTGCCAGTGCCTGACTATAAACTCACCTATTACTAGTGTGTTAGGTATGTTATTTTGCCTTAAGGGGTGTGATTTTGTGGCACACTGATTTTGTGTTTTATGTGTTGTCTGGTTTGTGATGGGAGGTGCAGGTTGTTTGAGTGTTTGCTTTGGAGGTCTCTGATGCTTTTTCAGGTTTTTATTTAGAGTCTAGCCAAGACTAAGAGCTTCTTCAGACAATACAAAAAAAGCGCCAAATGACTTATATATGTTAATACATACATGATGTCATTTCCCTGGACAATCCTGTAATTTGACATTTAAAGGAACAACAGTTTTAAAAAACATATATAAAGATAAAATATGTTACTTTTCACTGTAGGTTAAGTTATAGATACCTCATAAGAGCTCTTGTATTTTTTAATTTTTAATATTTGATATTTAATATTGATGAGCCCTACACTTCTTATATTACCTCCACGTGAGTACCTAATTACTAAATTTACAAAACCATGTTTTAAAGGCTGTACCAATCCGCAATCTAAACACATACAAAATGCTTAAGAT
This sequence comes from Protopterus annectens, assembly GCF_019279795.1. NCBI lineage: Eukaryota > Metazoa > Chordata > Ceratodontiformes > Protopteridae > Protopterus > Protopterus annectens. Next base: position 426,476,574 of record NC_056725.1, read on the forward strand.
ATGGCAAATACAATAATTCTTTTTACATAAAATGTTAGAAGCATTTTAATTTATAGGAAAAATATACTCTCCACCATCCTCTTACTCTTGAGTAAAATGTACACATGGGCCTGCATGCAACTACTGGAAACCAAATAAATCCTACATGAATTTGTCACAAGATATTTTATATAATAATACCAAAGTATCCCCTACATTTTTAGGTTCCTTTCAATCCAAAAAGTGGTGCTCAGGTCCTAGGATAAGCTTTTTGTATTTAAGAATAATAGATATATTACACAGTCGAGTTTAGACCAGGTGGAGAAAAAGGCATTCAATGGCATAGCTGCCATTTCTAATTCCTTTAGTTCCTAGAAGAAGTGAGATAAGGGGCCCCCCTAACCCCTGCACTTTCCTCGCTCAAAATTTTCCGCAAAAGGAAAAACTTCATAATCCTATATTATCTAATACATGCCTTAGAAAGTGGTACGTTGTCCATTTTTGTTTTTTCGCTGGCATAAATTATATTTAGGTAAAGCATACCGGTCCGCAATCTGCGGTCAAATCTTTCCGACATCTAGAAAATGCGGAGACCAACAGACTACAAAAGCGCAATGTAAATAATGAGACGTTTGATTCACAGTAAAACTTTCTGTCTGATGCCAGCGAATTTTATCACTAATCATAATGATGAGCGGTTCCTGTTCTTAAAAGCCTACGCCGATTACCAAGATTCCCACCCTGCGATAAATGTACTTGCCGAGTCCTTGCTAGGCGCCTCAGGGGAGTATATTTTCATTTTGTAAGAGTTCTTTCCAAATTTTACCCCTCTCTTAAATGTGAACCCAGGAGAAGACACACCTAGAATGTCCAAAAGGGTAACTGTTAGTAATGATGAATTTGATTTTCTGTAACAAATATTGCGTATGAATATATTTTATTATAGTAGAGGGGCACTATAACCTCTTTATTTCTATATGCAAACACTTTAGTAATTAGATGGGTCACATAGAAGGATTTCCTAACTACTTTGGCAATATGATTGTCAAAGGAGAGATTACTATCTTCCTGGGTCCCCAGATCTCTTATTACCTCTTCTGTATTAAGGGGGCTGCCACCTATGTGGTAATTCGTGGGTGTTTTGTTTTTCCCAAATGGGATGACTATGCATTTTTTGGCATTTAGTTTGAGGCCATGACTTTGACACCAGATGTCCATCTCAGTAAGGCCCTTTTGGAGGATGTCCATGTCAGCTGGAGAGTCAATTATGGCTCCCAGTTTGCAGTCATTGGCAAACTTGGTTAGCAATAGTCCTCCTGTGTTTGCTTTTACTTCTGAGAAGTATATGCCGAACAGTAGGGGTCCCAGGACCAAGCCTTGTGGGACAGCACTTGTGACTGGTTTAGAGTCGGACCTGGAGCCGCTATTCTTACCATGTGAGTTCTGTCTGTAAGCCATTTGGCAACCCATCTCGTGATGTAGGGGTTTATGTTCAGGCTGGTGAGTTATTCTATAATACCCAAGTGGGGAATGGTGTCGAAAGCCTTGCCGAGGTCAAGGTAGGCTGTGTGAACCACCTTTCCCTTGTATATGGCCTTGGTGACTGTCTTGAAGAAGTCAACCAGGTTTAGTAGGCATGATCTGCCCTTAACAAAGCCGAACTGGGTTGGGTCAGGTGTATGGAGGTTCCCAATGTCTTTGTTAATCAGTTCCATGATAATGCACTCCATAGCCTTGCAGACCAGGCTAGTCAGGCTTATGGGGTGATAGAGTTGTGGCCCCTCCTTTGTGGAGAAGAATAACCATTGCTGTGTGCCATTCTATGGGTATGTAGCCTGTGGAGAGGCTGAGTTTGAACAGTGTGTTTAGGTGGGGGGTTAGTTTGTTCTGTAGTTCGTGCAAGGAGCCTGGCACACCATCTGGCCCCATTGATGCTGTGTTTTTGGCTTTTGAAAGGGCTGTTTTCACCTATGCGTCTGTGATTTCTGGGACACTATACTTTTTCGGTATTGTTGTGGGCCCTTTTGGGGGTGAGAGGTGGTGAAGTTTGCACTGAATCTATCTGACAGGAGGTTGGCAATATCAGTAGGTTCAGTCTATTTTGTGCTATTTTGCACTAGTTCAGTGCATATCTGTGAGTTGACACTTAGATTCTTAACATAGGTAAAGAAGGCTTTGTGGATATCTTTTGAATCCTTGGCTATTTTTCTTTCGAAGTTAGCCTTGGATGATTTTATGAGGGACCTTAGTTTCTTACTGATACTGATCAGGGATGTCTTTCCTTCTTGGGATTTGCTTTTTTTCTGAACTATTTTCCTCCTTTTATTGTATAGCCTGTTTATGGCAGGGGTCCACCAAACTGGTTTCCTTCTCTTAGAAGAGTGAGTCTTTGTTTTGCTAGGGATGGCATGATCTATGCATCCTTATAGGTGCTCATAGAGTGCATTTGTAAAGGTTTCTGCATCTTGGGCAGCATTATCCTTTAGTGTGGGGGCTGTGAAACTTACCACCTCTGTCTTAAGTAAGGTGAAATTTGCTTTAGAAAAGTTTTTTACTGTGGTTTCCTTAGTTGGGGGTGGTGGTGGGGTGTGGACATCCAGAGTGATTAGTTTATGGTCTGATCTAACCAGTGACAGGTTGACCTCCGGTGTGGAACACCTGTTGCCCATGTTGGTGATGACCAGGTTCAATATGTTTTCACAAAAAATACCACTAGCGACAACAGCCACAATCACAGAGCAATATTGGTAGAAAATATGTTTTCACCTCTGGTAGGGGAGTTTACCAGCTGATCCAGGGCATTTGAGTTGATGGATTCCAGGAAGCGCTGGGCCTGGGAGTTTGTACTCGAGTAGTTTTCCCAGTGAATGGTAGGGTAATTGAAATCTCCCAATATCAAGGTGTTCGGTATGACCTTCATGTTTTCCAGTGTCTCCAGAAAGGTGGAGGGGTGGTCCTGGGTCATGGAGGGTGATCTGTAGCATGCCACAATTTGCATTGCAGATTTACCTGATGTTAGTTGCACATGGATGATCTCAGAGGTATCATGCTGCGCCACTAACCTGGAGTTGTAGGTATCCTTGATGAATATGGATACACCCCCCTCCTTTTGTGTTTTGGTTCATGTTCTGTGGCTGAAATGTGTGGTATGAGTTGTAGCCTGGTAGTGCTGGGGTGGTCTCTGGAGCCTTGAACCAGGTTTCAGTTACTGCACAGATGTCGACATTCTCCATACTGAGGAGTGCTTCGAGCGCGTGCATTTTGAGATTTAATCTCCTGACGTTGAGTAGCATAACCCTCAATTTTTTGTTAATTGCGCTGTTTACGGAGGTGGGTTTGACTTTTGAGCCTTGCCTAAAAAGGCACTATGGGGGCAGCAAGAGCCTTGGCCAGTATTCAAAAGCCTAGGGGTGACAGGTGCAAGCCATCTCTGCGGCAACACGGCTTGTCGAGAATGTCGTCCCAGGCTGACAGACACTGGATCCCCTTTGAATGACACCTGAAGCTTAGCCAATTGTTGAAAATAATTTTTTCTTTATACTGAGGTATCATTCTTGGTGAGGGCAGGATGCTACTCAGGGTCAGGGTCATACCAGCCTGGACTACATGATCAGAGAGCTCTTCCATGTCTCTTTTCATGTAGTCCAGGGAGGTACATCTCAGGTCATTCACACCAACATCAGCAATGACAGAGTGATATTTGTACTTGCTCTGGAGTGACCTGAGTGCTTGTGTTATGTGGCAGATTCTGGCTCCCGACAGGCAGCTAACAGTAACCTTCTGCTTGTCCAGCCTAGTGAGTAGGACATCAGTGTGCCAGTGCCTGACTATAAACTCACCTATTACTAGTGTGTTAGGTATGTTATTTTGCCTTAAGGGGTGTGATTTTGTGGCACACTGATTTTGTGTTTTATGTGTTGTCTGGTTTGTGATGGGAGGTGCAGGTTGTTTGAGTGTTTGCTTTGGAGGTCTCTGATGCTTTTTCAGGTTTTTATTTAGAGTGTCCGAGTATGATTTTGTGTATTTATATTTATTTTTTGCCAGTGCTGTTTTAGTAGGTCTATGTGTGGCTGGAGGTGTGATGCAAGTGTTAACCTTCTCCTCTTGACTGTCTGTTCCAGTCTTGGGTGGAAACAGCTTAGCTACCAGTTTGACTGCATAATTGCATCTCTTGCATATGTTAGTGTTTTGTGGTAGGAGGAGAGGGTTGTCTGTGTACATGAGGCAGTTGTAACATTGCCTCAGGATACCCAGATTCACCAGCTGGACTGGAGAGTACACCTGAAATTGCCCTTTGGTCATGCCTGAATAGTAGGGTGAGCTGCTTAGTTGCTTGGTTGGTGAGGGGTGAATAAAGAGCCTTGCCCTGCTGGGCAATCAAGTGTCAGGGTATATTAGTGCTTGCTATTAGGTCTGAGCAAGTGCTGGGCTGTAGGATGCTTTTTGAGTGCTTAGGTTGAGAGTTAGACTAGTTTCAAGGGAAAACTGAAGAGGAGACTTAGTGGAGCCAGAAATAATTTAACTGGAGCTAACCGGCGCTGTCCGGAGCGTAAAAGCCGTGCAAATGTGTTTTTTTATAGTAGAGAAATGAAAGAGATAGAAATTAGCTCAAAATAGTCACACTACTAACTTCTGGGCTGGAACCACTCCTCCAGGGGCAGAGAGGCTACTCAAAGCTCTCCTCTCTCACAGGTGAACAGAGAAACTTCCTTCTCTCCATGTAAGGTATGGGCAACTCAGAAACTAGTATCACAGCCCTGAATTCAGCACTAGCCTGAAAACTGGACTATACTAGCTTAGAAAGGTGGGAAACAAGGAATTTTTTTTTTTTTTGATTTTTGAAAAGATAAGGCAAAAACAGTAAAAAAAAACCTTAAAACAGCTTTAAATGACTACAAATGTTCAGAAAAGACTATCACACTTTAGTGTGTAGCCTACAAAAGTTAAACAAAAAACGACTTTTTAAAAGCGCAGGCAGTCAAATAAGTACAATATGTGAAAAAAACAAGCTTTTAAATCACAATAAACGCTGGGAAATCTGTGTTTAGGCAGAAAACAGTTAAGTACAACAAGAAAATACAGAAGACTGATACTTAATCACTCCAAAGTCTCTCTCCTAAGCTAGAAGGCTTGTATCAGTTTAAGGCTTTCTAGTGCTACCCAGTAGGTTAGTTACAGGAAAGATGGGAAACAAGCGCAGATGTGGTCTTTTAAACCAGAAAGTTGAAAGAGACAGACAAACTGTCCAAATGGTCAATAAACTACAATTTCTGGGCCAAGAACCACTTCTCTCATGGTAGACAGGCTACCTAGTGCATGTTTGTCCATGGGTGTCTTGAATGTAGATGAGTTATTTCATAAGCCAAACTCAGTTGCACATTTCTTTTGAAGCAGTATATTTCGATAGAGGAGTATTGTACTCCATCAGGATTGTTGAAAAACTTATGGGAGCACATCCAAAGTCATCCGATCAGATTCAGAGTTCAGGATTGTATGTCAGGACTGAAGACAAATCTCATCAGAATGTTCCAGCCCACATCTGATGAAGTTAAGAAATGAAAACGTATGGTTTGAGCAATAATGTGTTTTGGTGGATTTAATAAAAGTGATTTTTTTAAGTATTTTCATTTCCACGCTGTATGACTATGCTGAGAATTAAGTAAACAAACAGTTTCTGCCGACTGGGAGCTTTATTATATATAATGAGCTACATAACCTGTATTTGCCAGAGATAGACATATGGAGACGTTTTTTGGACGACTGTTCGCTTGTATGGAAAGGAGGCAGTGATTATTTGGAGGAATTAATTGAATACATCAATGGAAACAAATGGGGGGCTGAGTTTACAGTGAGTTTTCATAAAAATGAGATTCACTTTTTGGATGTCAATTTACAGCGTCTACCAGATAACACATTACGTACTACAGTTTATCAAAAATATCCACAATATAACAGCCTATTACACTCCTCCAGTCTCCATCCTAAACATACCATTAACAATATTCCTAAATCTCAGTTTTTGCACTTGAAAATAATTTGTTCATCACAGCAGGATCTGACACAATCCCATCAGGATTTAGCCAACAGATTTTTAGCTAGGGGATATGGTACACAGAATGTTAACTCGGCCATGCATTGGGCCAACAACCAATCCAGGGGTACCCTATTAGAATACAAACATAAACCCAGGAAGGAGAACAAGGATACCTTGAGAATGGTCACTACATTTGGCAGAAACACAGCCTATCTTACTGATGTTATTGATAAACATTAGAATATTTTGAAGGCCAATGAACAATTAGGTGACCTTTTGGGGGACAAATACTCATTTTCCTTCAGGTGGGGCAAAACTTTAGTGTCCCATTTCTCTCATTACAAATAAATTATGCATCAAGATGCCATTTATCATCAAACTACATTAACAGGGGAGACTGGTTGGTTCTTATCCTTGTGGACACTGCACCTTCTGTAAATATGTCTTCAAAACCAAAACCTTCACCAGTAAAAATACTGGGCAGTTGTACAACATTAATTGCTTTGCTAATTGCGGAACGGATTGGGTCATATATTTGGCCACTTGCATCTGTCAAGCCTTTTATGTGGGCCAAACTTCCAGACAATTTAGATTTTGAATGTCTGAACATTTAGGGGATATTAGGAATGCAAGAGCCACCAATGGTCTTTATAGACATTCATTGGTTCATCACACGGCAAAATTTCCTTTTACAGTCATTGATAAAATATCGGGCAACGGATCTTTTAAAATGGGGTGGCACAGTATATTAAACATGAAGGAAAGGGAATGGATTGTCAAACTAGGGGGTTTATTCCCACCTGGATTAAATGATAAACTGTAGTGTTTTCCTTTCTCTTCATGGGTTTTGATACTATTTATGAACTATCTAGAATTCTTGGGTTGGTCCCAAGAGTAAAATAGTTGGAAAAAATAAAAAAATAAAAAAAGAAAAAAGAATAAAACAGTAAATTTGTATGGAATTTATTGTTTTTTGTATTGCTTTTTTGTTTTTATTATCTAGTATTAGACCATTTTTTTCTTGGACAGGAAATGATGTCATTAGTCTTTAATGACACTGAGTATATATTGCAGTTGTATCACTGCTTTATGCTATGTACCACTGATGAAAGCTACAAGCTGAAACCGGTCTGTTTTTTTGAATAAATCTTCACGCTCCCAAGGTGCTGGCTATTTTTGTGTTTTGTTACAGTTTGTCTGGCCTGTGCATCTACCGCACTTGCTGGCCTACTTCTTTGTTACAGCTAAGTCTATGCAGTTATACAGATGCCTGCATAAAGCATTGGCATAGTTGCCTGTTCCATCTGAGGGGGGAGGTGCAGTCAAGCTGCTTATACCATCCCATAGGAAGTTATAATTTGCTTTGTTGAATTTTATTAGTTTGTTTGCTGCGGGGGGTGGGGGGGGTCATGTGTGAGTTTTACTTTAAGGGGACCGACTTGTGGTCAGATCTCACCAGGGAGGACCTCATAGTGGAGGTGCTACAGTGGTCACCCATATTGGTAAGCACCCGATACAGTACGTCGGTTCCCCTTTTGATGATGCCACTCCCCTGGTTCAGGACATTGTAGTTAAGGACACGGACTAACCTTTAGGCAAGTGAGTTTGAGCATGAGTAACCAACACAGTGGGTGGTTAGTGAAAGTCACCCCACACCATGGTATTGGGATGTATCTTGATAGACACAAGTAGATTCAAATAAACACAGTGGGCGTCCTGTAGCTGGCAATAGTTTGATTAGGTGCCCTACCAGTAGTGAATAGCACCTGCAGTGTCTCCAGGGAATCCCCCTGTTTAACCAATTTGGATGTGTACCTATCTTTATCGAATATGGATACACCATCTGAATTACTTGGCACACATTCAGTTTGAAGTCTGAACATGTTGAAGGTTGTGTAGCTTGATATGGCTGTGGTGCTGTCCACATCCTTGAACCAGGTGTGTGTGACTGCACAAATATCTGCATCTTCCAAGTTGTGGACACTTCCAGTGTGTAGCAGCACAACTGTGATGTTGTTTGAAGATGGCATTCCCTCATTGGAAAGTTTCCCCTTGAGACACCGCCTATAAGATACACTATGGGGATGTCAGCCTTGGCCAGTACACAAACTCCAAGGGGTGACAGATGAACACCATCTGTGGCAAAGCATAGAGGCCTGCTGAAGAAGTCATCCATGGCTGACATGTACTGGATCCCCTTACAATGACACCACATGATAAGCCAATTATTGACTTCAGTCATTTTCTGTGTGTATTGAGCCATCATCGCAGGTGAAGGTGAAATGCAGCTGAAGGCTATCAGCATGCCTGTTGGAGACACAGAGTCTGTAAGCTCAGTCATGTGTCTGGTGGACATTCCATTGAGGTATGCCTCAAGTTATACACACCAACAGGACTCATGATGTCATCATAACGTTACCTGATGTTGACAGACCTGCGTGCATGTGTGGCATGGTGCATCCTGGCACCTCACAGACAGCTAACTGTGACCTTTCCCATATGTAGCCTGATGAGAGGGTCATCATTGTGTCCCATAATGTAATCACCTATTAATAATAGGTTTGAGTTTGTTGTGCCTCAGGTGTTTGACCGTTGAGATGGTGGTGCATGCACTATTATGTGTACTGTGTTCTGCATAAGTATGAGTATGTGTAGTGAGCTTGCAATTGGGTTTCTGAGGAGTTTGTTGTTTGTGTATGTGTGTGGTAAGGAGCTCCACACATGCATTTGTTTGTGATGTGGGTGTGGGTGGAGTATGTGGTGTGGTGTGGTGTGCATGTTGGCAAACTCCTTATTGTCATATGTACTGACTGGTGTGTGAGACAGCATGAATTAATGTTTGTAATGTAGTCACATCTCTCACAAGTTGTGTTTGTGTGACAAAGGAGTATAGGGGTGGGGACACTTTCCACATCTTGACAGTGGTCATTGATAATGCCATTAGCAATAGAGTCTTGCTTGTGTGTACATCACAGCAGGCCATCGTTAGACAGTGGCCTGACAGATGCTGACATGTAACATGTTATCACCTTTATGTAGTTCTCCTAAGGTAGCACAACACCTGACAGTGTGCCATGACATGTTTGAGTGAGTACAATGCTTTGCCAGGCATATGGCCCTTGGATTAACTATAATCCTGTTATTAGGCATGGTTGCAATAGCATACCTACAAATGTGACAGTGTACAACTCCAGCTAAGTTAGGGTCATGCTGCTACCGCCTTGGGGTTGATAGCCTCAGACACACTGTAGGCACTCCTTGCAGTTGAGATGTGGATATCTGTGCATGCTCAGAAACCTTGTTCAGCTTTGCAGTCATTACTTTTGCCTTGCTAGTCTACAGTGCCTCTCAAGCAACCAGACAGCAAACTGGATGTTCTGTGACATGATGTGGGAACATAGACATGTGTTCTGGTTACAGAAATGTACAGTATGACATACCTAGGACATGTGTGATGTACACACACTTTGGCCAAAGGTGAGCATTCCTCTACAGTAGGCCTCAGATCCATGTCACACAGATGTGCACCGTGAAGCTATTGAAGGTCAGGCTGCATGAACTGCTGTGAAATTGTCACCAACAGGGATCACTGCCACTGTGGTGCTTGTTCAGGCAACCTTGGATGTCTATTTCACCAGACATTGAACGTTATATTGTGATGCCGCAACTGTGCTCTGACCAACTATCTGGTCAGTACCCTAGTGAAATCCTAGCAATCCTGGAATACAAGGCATAATACACCAAACTCAAATGAGTACTCTGGTTGCTAATTAAGGCATCTACCTGGAAAAGTGTATATGAAGCCTACAGAGCCTTGCATGACATGGAACAGCTATGTGGGTGAATGAACAGGCTGTGACCTGCTCCTCATGTTGAGCTTGGTACTAACATTTTGCTTCTGGTGAGAGACAAAGTATAAGAGCATGATATCTCAGGAGAGAATGGTTGTGGTGAGACTAGCAGTAGTAGTAGCCAGGCACCAGCATTGCAGGGGACTCTCCTCTTGTCAGCATTCTTCACAAGGTAATTGTGTCATCACAGTACACACTGTCTGAGTGGTGTGCAACTGCAGAATAACTGTGTAAACACTCCCTCCTTACCTTCACAGGGTGTACATATGACTTTCCCCTCCATTGTTTGGCTGTGCTCTCTACAGATGCAGACATCTTGGCAGGCTATCTTCTTGGAAACCATGATGGAATTAACTACAATACTTAGTTGCACACAGGACAACTAGCATGCAGTGACAAGCAGTGTCCCAAGATGTCTCTTATATTTAAAGCCATGAAAAGGCTTATCATGAAAATGATCAGTAACAATGTAGAACACCTGCCAACACTGCCCCAAACCCACTTTGCTTTGTTCAGTGTCAGATCATTTCTACCCTAACCAGTGGACCTCATTGAGTGTTAAACTATGCAATGGATAAGGGAAAAAATGACTCACTCCACCTACCATGGCCTGAGAAGGAATTTGACAAGAGTAGGCCATCAGGCATTCTTGAAACACTGTACACATTATTTACAAACTAGTATGTCAGCTGGTGGATAGCCAAGTGCCTGATAGTCATAACCTGGGAAGATAGCATTGGGTAGTCCACCACTACGATTATGCCAGTCACCAGTGGACTTCCCTCACACATCATTCCTGGGACTACCCCTCCTTGCCATACCCTTCTATACAGTCATGGCCACTGTCAGTTACCTCAGAATGAGTAGATTTGCAGATGATTGCAAATTAGGAGCTGTCACTGAATCCAACACAGAACCAACAGTTATCCAGGATGGGCTGACACACACATTCAGTTGTTGTCAGAGCCATTGACAAATACTAAATGCCAAGGAATGCACAATACTATACCTTTAGAAGTCATCCACCCATGGAAAATACTGTATTGTCTGCACACCTCCAACAGCTGACCCATTAGTCAGGGCCTTATGGACACAGAGAGTGATGTAGCCTTTGACTTTCACTGGTCGGTAAGATGTGGGCATTCATTCAATGTTGCACAACCTATAGAGAAAGGTATGGCATGTAAATCCCAGAATGTTATTGTTATACTGTATTTGGCACCCATTACACCTATCATGGAGTGCAATGCCACTTTTGCTAAGTAACTACGCAGGCATATCCAACAACCGTAAAATCCACAGAGGTTCCACAGTAAACCAATACATATAGTACATAACATGTCCTATGCTGAGTGTGTCAAGGCCATAACTGTGTATTCTGTCTCCTAAAAATAAAACCAGTGTGGACACCTCATAGAGGAGCATATAATGAAACACTTAAATGAAAAATAAATAAATGCAGATGAGCGCTTTCAATTAATACCTTCTTCAGATCTAAAACTATGAGTATGAGAAGCACATTTAAAAGAACTGTAAATTAATCAAATTGTACAATACAAATGACATTTCTTTAAAACAGGCTTAATTGGAAGCTAAACATTAAATCCTGGCAGCTTATCAGCTTGCAGTTCAGCAATCCAATGTAATTCAGCATACTCTGTATCATTAAACACATCACCCCCTCTCAAATCAGGACTAATAATTTGTAAAGCCTCAAAAGTAAAATTATGTGATGGAAATTGTACAACATGTTTACCTAAGGCATTGTTATTATTCTTTGATAAAATATCTCTAACATGCTGAAGAATTCTTTCTCTAAAATTCCTATCAGTTTTCCCAGTATAAAAGCCTGAGCAATCATTGCAGGTTGAAATGTACACAAGATGTTTAGTCATGCAATCTGCATATAAATGTGGACTACACCTATTACAAACAGTAGTGTGAATAATTTATTTATTTTTCATTAAAGTGTTTCATTATATGCTCCTGTACGTGGTGTCTGCACTGGTTTTATTTTTTGGATTTAACATTTGTTGCCTACAGTGCTGGACTTTAATGATTTGCAGCACTTTTTTCCTGTGGTGTTCTGTCTCCTACATGCTTTGGATGGGAGCTATATGGCTGCCACAAAGAGAGGTATTAGATCCCACTGTGTACCTCCTGCATATCCAAGAAAGGACTTGCACAAGAATTACCTGTTCTGCATAGCTACATCTTGATTGTGGTATAAATAGGACATGCTGGAGAGAGAGGTATGTAACCCACACAATACACCCTATATGTAACACAAAATAATGTGATTGACTCATTACAAATGGCAGCAAACAATATCTGAAAGTGACCAGTACAAGTGGCATGTCAAAGACAACAATGGATGAAACAAATACATAGTAATTTAGATAGTCACTCTGTGTATCAGACACATAGCTTAATTTCTCTGCATTGAGGACAAGGATGACAGGGATGTGGCACAGGTATCATCACTTGCACAGGGTGTTGCGGGGGGGGGGGTGCAGTAGGGCTAGGCTGACCCAATAGGTTGACAAGCATGTGTGTGAGTCAGTAAGGGAATCAGGCAAGATGGACCATAGAACTGCGGCATGTGTGTCTGTAGGTGACCTGATTGTGACAGTGGTGTGTCAGTGTCTGCATGAACAGTCAAGCTCAGTGCTAGCTCTACATGTCAGTATGTTGGACAGCTTTGAACAGTGCATGGTAGAGCTGACAGTTCACTGTTTCCAGCCCTGAACATGGGAACTGGCTCTGCTACTACCTGAGGGTGACTGCTGCTTCCTTCATGGGAATGCCCAGGACTATAAACCCATGCCCTGTCATGTCTTGGTGTGGACAGCACACTCCCCTCTGGTTCACTGGATGTACTGCCACTATGGGATAGTGACTGTGCATGGTCATGTGGACTCTCAGCAGATGTAGTTGCTGACCAATGTCCATGAGACAACGCTCAACTCCAAACAGACATTCCATCACAGACAATGTGCGTTCCAAGACAGATATTCTGCGATCTGTCTCAGACCAACATCTTTCCACTGTATCCATCAACTGATCCAGGGCATCAGTCACGTGGTGGAGGCAGTCACAGATGTCAGACTGTGCTGCATCCATAACCCTGAGCATTCATCTGGAGTTCCTTTCAGAATGTGCCTGTGCCTCCATGCTGGCCCTAAACATACACTGAGTGACACATGACAAGACACCTGCAACAGGTGGTGGAAGGACAGCAGGCCTCCTACGAGCACCCCTATCAATCCACCTATGTGGAACCTCAGTATCTCTTTGTCTATAGCCAGAATCAACACTCACTGCTGCCAAAGTAGCTGCATTTTCCTATTCAATGTCCCTACCCTGTGACTGTCCAATATCTGTGGTCTCAGGGGACAGGGTATGGGTAGGTATACTGACTGTGTATGGTGATAATGAGGGAAGAAAAGGATGTCAACCTCTGTGACAGATTCAGCCACTGCATACCCCACCTTTGCCTCACTTTGGCCCCCATCATTATCAGAGTCTGAAGAGACACTGACATCAGGTTGTGAAGGGGACATACACCAAACCCCCTGGTCACCTGTGATAACAAGGTAAATGCAGTACATTAATACCTGCACTTCTTTGCTCTGAGGTACTGTATTGCAATATATGTTAAGTTGTATACAATGCTATCAGTATTACAGACTTGTTTAACCCTCATCCTCATAAACTAGGACACGAGGACATCATTTTCTAACAAACATCTGTAGTTATTTGTAAATATAAAGCTCTTTATTCAATAATCTCATGAGTAACGATGTAAACCATTGACATTTGGCAAACTTCTGCACACTTGACACATAATGGCAATCTGTAATGTCCTGAAAATACTGTCAAATCTGTCAGCGTGGTCACACCTACAAGGCATAGGTATGACTCTAAAGTTGGAAAATATCTGTGCAGTTGGCAATCGTGCATATAGTACATCAATCCAGCCGGCAGGCCTGGGATGACACTTTAGGAAATACATTGCACTAAATCTACATCTCTAGAAAAACATTGTTGTGCTTACCAGGAGCAGGAGCATAGCCATGTCCAATTCCTCACAGTCCTGTGACAATTTGAGGAAGAGATAATGTACACAGCAGCACATATAACACATATAACAGACTAATAAGTCCACATATCTCACATTTAAAGTAGCTACTATGTTAATTGGTATGTTGGCCACAATCTGAGCATGAGATTCAAACTGCAAGTAAACCCTCCCCAAAAATAAATACCTGACACCCACATAAAACTATGTACACCCTTACACACTGAATGCTACAGTATTCCACTGCTGATCCAACTAAGCATACCTGGATGCTCCTCTTGTATGGAAATGGTGGCACCCACATGCACAGCATACTGTGTGATGGATGCCTGGGAGCTGTCCTGTGTTCCTAGATTCACCAGGAATTTCTCAGTGGCTGACAGTGGTTGTTATGCTGAAGGCCCTCCACCACTGACACCATTATTCCTGGCCATGTCTGCTGCTCTTCTGCATGCGGTGTTGATCATATTGATGGCACGGTGTCACACCTGCTCATATGCCCTGCTCTGGTGACTGATTGCATTCATATTATGAACCAGGTTAGCCCACAATGCTGCTCACTCTTCCCTGTTTGGCCTCCCCCTAGACAGCAAGAGTTGATGGTGTTGATACAAGGCCTCCAGGATGATGTCATTTTCAGCATCTGTAAAAGGGGTCTAGCGTCGGGAATACATATTTCTTGAAAGACAACAAATTGGGAACACACGTCAGGATCACATACATTGGAGTACAGTATGTAGAGATACAGTAATAACAGATGGCAACCAGTATTCACCACTTGATTACACATCTCATATTCAACACTATGAAAACATAGTAAGGATGTGGATGCAGCTAGGATAGTACCAATAGGCAGCTATTCCTGTTTGTGCCATGACAGGTACTGATGTATGATCACCCAGCACAGGAGTCCATTAAACTGTGGCCCCTGCGTGTAAACCCCCTTTATAATATATAACAACAACAGTGACAAACAAATAGCACTGTAGTATTACAACCACTATCCAGGAGAATTTCCAGGAGACTGGTGTACCTAATTACCACAAAGCATTCTACCCGTACTGTACTCTAGTTCCTCTGTAGGTGTAACACATCTGCACATCAATGACATGTCATCAGTACAGTTCCAAGAAAGGCTTAATGATCTAATCCCCATTCCCCCTAAGTATATTGAAACATATGCATCATGTTGGAAACAGAATGGTTACATACCTGATGGGGTACAATACTCCTCTGTTGAAAGGTACAGATATATAAATGTACTGATGAGTTCACCCTGTGAAATAACTCTCAAGCACAATGGTTCCCCTAGGTAGGTGTTTGCCTTTTTAACATGGTTCTCATTAGCAAGTGTTTGCCTCTGAACCAATCTGTGCTTCTGAAATGATAATTGCAGCTAACACAGCAGATCTGCAGTATAATCAGCCAATCCCATGCAACCACTAAACAGGATATAAGGCCTCAATGTAGATCACAACTCTTTTCTCATATTTTGGGTTGGAAATTACTAGGGTACAGATACTATGTCATGGCAGAGAGATGTCTGCAGCTACTATTTACATACAGATATATGTGCTACAGGCTGAAGCTGAAGGTGATGCTGCAGGCAATAGGTATAGGCAGAGAAGGTGAACACTTTGCAGGACAACAAGCTTTAAGAGTAAGTGTGGGACCTGTGGTAGCCTTGTTGTATAAGCAGAGCCATCTTATGGGTACCCATCTCACTGGGAATTAAGGTATGTGTTTCAGGTAAGTATGTCAACCAATGGTATTAGTAACACAATACAAGGCAAAATACTTGGTGTGTCCTAGAAAAAAGGTAGGGGGTACATTAACCATGATGTTACACAGTTGGACAGCTGCCAAATCATGTGCTATGTCATGGTAGTTCCCTGTTCAGTGTGTGCTGGCAATCCTTGTGTCTAGCTCATCCTCTATATATGTATGTTACTTGTCCAGCTGTGGTTGTCTGTAATATCACCAGCAAGTCATTGTGGGCTACAGTCTGAAATTACTGGGCCACAATTTCAGTAAACACTTCAACATCCTCTGGAAAATCAGGCTAATGCATGACCTGACATTCTCTGCACTTTCCAGTGTTGTACTAGGACTAGTTAAGAGTTGTCTTATCTGTAGGCCCTTGACTTCTATTATTTAGATGCAGATATTCCATCTGTACTACTTTGGGTGGACACATAGGTGATGAGACAGACATACATATCATAAGTTATAATGTTATTGCCCACATACATGCACGTTTATTGCTAGATGCAGCTGTAATTGAACCCATTACCATGTGTACCAAAATGTAATGATCTCAAAGCATTTTACAGGTTACCTGCTATTAGATACCACACTTACATCTAAGCTTAAGTGTGTGAGGCTTTATAATGATGTATTTCTGTACTAGAGTGCCAATTATAGTACTATTTTTCTATTAATGTCTTAGCTAATTTGTGTGGTGCTGTGCAAGGCATTGCTTCAACACACTTAATGACGGGAACCTGGACGTTATTCTGTTTTGATTAAAACAGCTGTGCTAATTAGCAGCTGTGTGGCTTGGCAGGCTGATCCACTGTTCTGCAGTTACAATGGTCCTGGGATCAAAATAGGGAGCAGGTATACTTTTTGAATGTGATTAATATTTTTTCAAAAGCACATATCAAGCATAGTTAAGTGCCGCAGCGCAGCACACTGTGCTGTGCAAAAAATCTTTAAAGAAAAGAAAAAATGGGGAGATAGTACAGTGGTGAAATGTGGTGCAAGCTGGGGGAAAAACATACAGGTAGGGGAATGCAGGATGGGTGTAGGACAGAACCATAGTTATCCATTTCTTGAACAGCAACAACTGTACACTTTCACAGATTTTTTAGCTGAATTTGGAGTGTCACCCCCAGAGAGGGGTGCCCATTTTTTTTAAGGTGAGAGTGCAGTGTTGGGGAAGGAACATAGGTATGTGTGGGGGAGGTAAGTTGTGTAGGTGAGGAAGCTTTTGCAGGCAGACAAGACAGATAAGACAACAGACAGGGTTGGTGTATGACACAAGAGTGGGGTGGGCACCTTGGATGAGAAGGGTGTTGTGGAATGCCAGTCCCATGAGCTTTACACATGGCAGCAATATGAGTCAAGTCCTCACCCATGGGACTGTCAGCACTGCTCCTTTACTGCCCCTGTGATGGCAGTGGTGGATGCTGGCATCTGGGGTGAGGCCACCCCACCAGAATGGACAGCATGCTCTCCATCTGGCACAGGCATGCACCAACAGTTTGGTGCAGTAACCCATGCACCATACCTGGCAGTTCCTCACTGGTGACAAAATCACCCCTCTACCTCCACTCCCAGAGGGGGGCCCAGCCCCAGCCTGTGGGGCAGAACTACGTGACACCATAGGTGGTGCAAGGCAGCAGAGGGTGCACCACCAGGCTGTGGCCCAGATGTGCTGGGCCTTGGTGCCACGGGCTGGGGAGCCAAGATAGGTGGATCACCAGGAACCAGCCTGCCTTGTCATGCTATAGTAAGTTAATTATAAATATAAGGTAACAAAAGAAATAACCAAACAGATGTTAGTATTAACATAATGGAAGATAATACTGATTAATCAAATGACATATAAAGGAATATTATGAGGAACATAACAATAAATAACAATAAGAAAAGTATGTTAACAGCAAACCAGTATGAAATAATACATAAAGCCAACATAACAGTTAGTTATAAATAAGATATTAATATCAAATCATAATAATAAATAACATTAATAAATTAAAGAAGATAAGAGGTGGATAGAGAGAGAAAAACATACTATTAGTAACTTTGCAGGTAATATTAATACACAGACTACTAATACATACTTCTTCAGATGTGCAATTTCAGTTGTGAGTACAGTGACTACAATTCTTATATAGATGATGTTGCACGTACATACCTCTCAACCTGTTAGCATGGGATAGTATGGGCCAAGCACTAACAAATGCTGTACACAGGCACAACTACAGGGAACTGTTTTACATAGTGTGCTCATACATTACTTCCAAGATACTCTGTAAATGAATTTGCCAATAAATTGCATTCCAAGTAATGTCATGTATCTAAAAATCAGCAGCCAGTCATATGGGGTGCTAGTTATTACATTCTTGAAAAGTGTGACAGTTGAGAGGTATGTTCATGTACACTAAGTACACCAGACAGCTGGCTATTTGTCAGCTGGCTGCCATGGGATTAGAACCCACAAGCAGTGTCTGCAGGAATTATGTGCACTTTATTTCAGTATCATGAATTCTCAAAACACTATTCTCCCTTACAACGTTTATAGCAACATTTTGTGTGAAACCCTGCATTTACACACACGCATAGGTGTGTGTGGTATCTCATTGGAAACCAAATGGAGAGAACACATGAATAATGATCCCTTTAGTTCAGTACAGTAGTTATCAAAGCACCGTCTCCTTTTACACTCTGATGATTAATGTCAGATGAAATCTGGCAGTTGCATACATGTATGGCTGTATAGGTCGTCTGTTGACCTAACCATATACATTGCTAATTTACTGAATGCTATGTGCAGCATATCTAGGGGAAATTATCTGACCTGGGGCTTGACACTTACTTTGGGTACTGCAATACATGCACATCTGAAATGTGATGATGCATTCTATCGTAGTTAATATGTAACAGTTGACTGGTGCCTGATTAGAACACACATGCAGTTAATACAGGAATGATGAAAACTTATTTGACAAGATTAGTTGTCATAGCACAACCTGTTTTAAACTTTGTTGATAATGTTCCTTTAAATCTGGCATTTAGACACATAGATAGCAGTCCAGGACTTCAGTAACCTTACCCATATACCATGTTCATTGCCTGGGTAGAATATAAGTTCATAGGTTCATAGGTTCATAGGTTCATAGGTTCATAGGTTTATACTAGGCTATCTGCCCTAAGGCATTTATAAGCCTAGCCCAAATTATTGTGGCTTACGCCACCCCTTATATGAAAAAATACTGTGCCCATTAGTTTGTTGTGCCTCTGTCCAGCAGTGACACAGAGTTGATTCCTGGGGTAAACCTACGATCTCCCATCCACAGGTCTAGATTTCTCTTGAACAGAGTCAGCGAGGTGCTCTGCCTCACATGGACCGGGATTTTATTCCACAGCATAGGGAGTCTCTGAGTGATAAATCTATCCCTCCAGCACGTCCTATTTATATCCGTGCTAAGGTTTAAGTCGCTTGCTCTAGTGGTTTTGGTGGATTTGGATTTTTGAGGTGGAGCATGTCCATTAATTCCGGGTTGGACATGGCCTTGTATGTCAGGCACATGTCACCTCTGAGCAGATGGTATGCGACTGAATAGAGCTGGAGTTTCTTCAATCTGGCAGCATATGACAGATTTTGGAGTCCCTTTATCCTTTTGGTGAGGAACTTTTGGGGTCTCTCCAATTGCTGCAGATGTCGGGTGAGATACATCCCGAATGGGGCATTGTACTCGATCATTGGTCTGATAAGTGAAGAGTACAGGGGAACAATGACCTCACTAGATCTGGATGTGAATCCCTTCATGATCAGGTGGGCAATGTAGAAGGTCTTTCTAACCACTTTAGCAATGTGAGTGTCAAAAGAAAGGCCACTGTCAACCTGGGTCCCCAGGTCCCTGATAACCTCTTCTGTGCTTAGTGGATTGCCACCTATATGGTAGCTTGGGGTTACCTTGTTTTTCCCGAAGGGTATGACTATACATTTTTGGCGTTTAACTTCAGGCCATGGCTCTGGCACCAGCTATCTGTTTCCGTGAGTCCCTTCTGAAGGATATCCGTGTCCGATGCACTTTCCACTATGGCCCAGTTTGCAGTCGTCTGCAAACTTTGTCAGCCAAAGTCCTCCCATGTTGGCCTGTACTTCTGAGAAGTAGATGCCAAACAATAGGGGCCAAGGACCGAGCCCTGTGGGACACCACTTGTGACTGGCTTGGAGTCTGACACAGCGCCAGCAACTCTAACCCTGTGGGTTCTGTCCTTAAGCCAGTTTGCAACCCATCTTGTGACATATGGGTTTACATTTAAGCTGGTAAGTTTTTCTACAATACCCGAGTGGGGTATTGTGTCGAAAGCCTTTGCAAGGTCAAGGTAGGCTGTATGGACTGCCTTTCCCTCATCAATGGCCTTGGTGACTGTTTCGAAGAAGTCAATCAAGTTCAAAAGGCATGATCTTCCCTTGACAAAGCCAAACTGGGTCGGGTCCAATGTCTGCAAGTCCCCTATATCTTTGTTTATGAGCTCCATTATGATCCTCTCCATAGCTTTGCAGACTAGACTTGTTAAGCTTATGGGGCGGTAATTACCAGGGTCCGTAGAGGCACCGCCTTTGTGGAGTGGGACCACAGTTGCCGTATGCCACTCCTTGGGCACGTATCCTGTGGTAAGGCTGAGATTAAACAGCTGCCTTATGTGCGGGTTTAATTCCTCATTTAGCTCGTGTAGCACACAGCCGGGGACACCATCCGGTCCCATTGATGCTGTGTTTTTAGCTTTAGAGAGAGCAGCTTTCACCTGCGCATTTGAGATGTCCGGGAGGCTACACTCAGCTGGGATAGTTATCTCTCCTTTAGGGGAGAGGGGTGAAGTTTGCATTGAACCTGTCTGCCAGTATGTTGGCAATGTCTGTGGGTTCAGTGATTTTTGTATCATTTTGGACTAATTCTGAGCATATCTGGGAGTTTCCACCCAGGTTCCTAACATAGCTGAAAAAGGCCTTATGATTGTCCTTTGAATCCATGGCAATTTTTCTCTCAAAATTGGCCTTAGTTGATTTTATGAGTGCTCGTATTTTTTACTAATAATGATCAGGGGTGACTTCCCTTTTATGGATTTTGTTCTATCATGTAATAGCTTTCTCCTCTTATTGTAAAGTTTGTTAATGGCTGGGGTCCACCAGACTGGACGTTTGCCCTTTGTGGAAAGACGCTTGGTTTTATTTGGGATTGCCTGATCCATGCAGTCCTGGAGGTGGCCATAGAAGGCATTTGTAAGGGCTTCCAGCTTGGGTTGTGGTTTCCTCTGGCTCAGGGGCCTTGAAGGATACCACACCAGTCTTGAGTAGTGTGAAGTTTGCTTTAGAGAAGTTCTTCACTATGGTCTTTTTGCTTGGGGTGGGGCGGGATGTGGATTTCCAGTGAGATTAGTTTATGATCAGATCTCACCAATGAGGGATATACTTCGGTGTGGAGCATTTTGTCCCCATGTTTGTGACAATGAGATCTAGTATATTTTCTCCTCTCGTGGGAACAGTGACTAGCTGTTCCATGGCATTTGAATTTATGAACTCCAGGAACCGTTGGGCTAGAAAGTTAGGGCTTGAGTAATGTTCCCAGTCTATATTCGGTAGTTGAAGTCACCCAATATGATGGTGTTTGGAGATACATTTATACCCTCCAGTGTCTTCAGGAAGGCTGTGTGGGGTTCCTGAGTTTGAGAGGGTGGCCTGTAGCATGCTACAATTTGTAGAGCAGTTTTGCCTATGGTTAGTTGCACCTGGATGGTTTCGAAGCTTAGTGCATTGCCACCAACCTGGAGGTGTGAGTATCCTTTATGAATATGGATACACCCTCCTTTTGTGGTGTGGTCTGGGTTTTGGGGCCGGAACGCATGATATGAGGTAAAACCTAATAGTGCCGGGTGCTCTCAGGAGCCTTGAACCAGGTTTCAGTTACAGCACAGACATCGATGTTCTCCATACTGAGAAGGGCCTCGAGTCGTGCATTTTGAGATTTAGACTTCTGGCATTGAGCAGCATTACCCTCAGTTTCTTCCCATTTTTGTTTTCTAGGGTGGTAGGTTTAGAATTTGAGCCTTGCCTAAAAAGGCACTATGGGGGTGGCAAGAGCCTTAGCCAATATCCGGAATCCCAGGGTGACAGGTGCAAGCCGTCCCTTGCGAAGCAGCGTGGCTTGTCAAGCATGTCATCCCAGGCAGACAGACACTGGATCCCCTTTGAATGACACCAGACATTAAGCCAATTGTTAAAGCTGATCATCTTGTCTCTATATTGTGGCATCATTCTTGGTGAAGGAAGGATACTGCTCAGGGTTAGGGTCATACCTGCCTGGGCTACATAATCAGAGAGCTCCTCTATGTCTCTTTTCATGTAGTCCAGGGAGGTGCGTCTCAGGTCGTTCACACCAGCATGGACAATGACTGTGTCATATTTGTACTTGCCATGGAGTGACCAGTGCTTGTGTTATGTGGCGGATTCTAGCCCGATAGGCAGCTTACTGTGACCCTCTCCTTGTTCAGCCTGGTGAGTGGGACGTCAGTGTGTCTGACTATGGAGTCACCTATGACAAGTATGTTTGGTGTTGTATTTGGCCTTAAGGGCTGTGACTGCTTTGCACACTGCTTTTGTGGTTTATGTGTTGCTTGTGGGGTGTCTTGAGGTAGCAGTTGTTTGGGTGTCTGCTTTGGAGGCCTCTGCTGTTTAGGTAAATTTTTACTCAAAGCCTCTGAGTATGTCTTTGTGTGTTTATGTGTTTGATTCAGTGGAGTGGTAGCATTATGTGAGGCTGGTTTTGTGGTGTGTGTAGTTGCCTTCTCCTCCTGTCTGGTCTTGCCAGTCCTGAGTTGAGAGAGCTCAGCCTCCAGTTTGGCTAAATAGCTGCATCTCTCGCAAGTATTTGTGTTATGTGGGAGGAGGAGAGGGTTGTCTGTGTACATGAGGCAGTTATAACATTGCCTCAAGATTCCCAGATTCACCAGCTGGACCGGAGAGGAGATTGACAACTGACCTTTGGACATGCTAGAATAATATTGGGAAATCCTTAATTGAAAACAAGGGCCAGTGGGGAGTGAGGGTGTAGTGCTTTTAATTTTTAGTGCTGACTTATATAATTGCTTTAGTGAGCAAGTGCCAGGTAACTTGAGTGCAATGTGTTACAAGTAACTAAATGCAAAAACGACAAACAGTAACTTTCTTTCAAGTGAAACAAGGAAATAAGTACAGTAAGCAATGCAGATATCACTAGTGATCCACAGAAGCGCTGAGATATAGCAGTATGTCAGACAAAATGAGCAGAACACAGGCTTGAACCTTACTCTGGGTAATGCACTACATTTATTTAAGACAATTTTTGCTGCATTCTTTATTCATTTACATTTCACAGTTGACTGGTGTCAGATTAGAACACACACGCAGTGAACACAGGAATAGTGAACACTTTTTATTTGAAAACGTGGTGGTGCTGCGGTATCGTTGTCGCCTGACAGTAAGATGCTGACCGGTTTGACTCTCAGCTAGAGTGTCTTCTTCGTGGAGACATGCGTTAATGGGCATACCTTCGTTGAAGGTTGTGCGTTAGGGCTGGCAACTCAGCACATAAAAATCAACTGCCAATCATTAGCGGACCGGAGTTCCACTGTGGCGACCCCTAACCGGGAAAAGCCGAAAGACACAACAACAACAACATATCAAAGCACCGTTACCCTATAGATTTTATTGATTAATGTTGCTTCAGGTCTGGCACGTAGACCATGGATAGCTGTGAAAGATGTCTAATAGATAATCCATATACCCTGTCCATTAATTGAGTGCAACCTACAGCATATTTCAGACAGCGGGCAGACCAAAAGAGTGACTCTTAATAGTGGTAGATCACAACATTAACTGATGTTTAGTAGCTATAGTACACAGTACTGCATGTTTATCTTATTTAACTTGCTCTACCATTTCAGGTAGGCAGTGTCATGTTAATAAACATGTTACATGTTCCAGGTATATAATACCTGACTGTTAAGACTGCAAACTCTGTAACTAATTATTATAACATTACATTATGCATTATATTACTTTGATGTTTCTCTACCTACCACACTCTCTCCTCATCCAGGCCAGGTACCCTGCATGAGCCTGGACATTGCAAGCCCTCTCATCTGCAGCTGTTGAATGAGAAGCAGACCATTATGCATACCAGTTTTGTACAAATTCAGCTTGTATATTTCTAAAGTACTGGCAAATATACTTACATATCTATGGGGTCTGCCCAGCCTGAGCCTCTTGGACAAAGGTGTGCAAGGTTCCCCTCTTCCTCCATCTCAGATCATTGTAGTGGTGATGTCACTACTCATCAGTGCAGGGGATACCAATTGCACTAGTAAGTTCCCTAGCCAACCAATCCCAGGCCTCAGACTTACACTCTGAGCCCTGGTAATCACCCTACAGCAGCTGGGGTTCATAGTTTTTCTCCAGAAATCCAACAAACACTTTGGACTCCTGCACACTCACCTCTGCATCTGAACGCACGGTCCCTGTCTAACACCACCAGGCATATCGACAGCCAAGTGAAGACCCCAATGAATGGTGTGAAATTTCCGCCTATTGGTCTTTATATAGGCTACATTCCTGCCCTTACATGTCATACTATAACTTTCAAAGCACTGCGTCGCTTAGTTTTGCACAAACTCTCACAAACTGTTTCAGTGAAGCTGAGCATAGCTCAAACTCATACAAGCCATGTTTAAGAGTAGCTTAGCAATGCACAAGCATTGTAAACTGCTTAGCATGTTTAAGTGGGCTTAGCATCGTGCTGCTTTTCTAAATGTAACGATTTTTTAATTTTAAATTAAACTGATTTTTTAGTCACCTGACACATTTTCACAGCAATAAATGTAAAACATATTGACTGGTCAGAACTCGAACCTGGGACCTACTACACTATGGGTTGTGACTCAACCTATCTAGCTACTTGGATAGTAGAGGGAAGCAGTATATCTTCAGATATACTGCTATGATACCTCTTAGTGTTACACAGTGAAGCTGTGTGGGTTTGCATGTTGCTAAGCACAACACAACTACAACAATTAAAATCATCTGGTTTCTATTTTTTGATGACTGACAACATTGCCAAGCATCACACTGCTCTACACAAACAGGGACAGACCAAAAAAAAAATACAACTGATTACATCAGGTTTCTATTTTTAGATATATAGTAGATGTTAGGTGTATATGTATAAGCGCAGCTTGACATCACTAAGCACCACACCGCACAACGCAAACAGGGAGAGACAAAAAACCTGTCCATGTTTTCTGGACAATCCACAAGTATGGGACAGCCTCTACATTGCTGCTTGCACAGATTCAATATCCATGTTACTGTCATGTCCCTCGGTAGTGCTCCATAATTAATATGTATGGTGCAATGCCAGTGAGGAACAGTGGCTGTGTACATGGATATATTCTGCGTAGGTGCTACACGGAGCCTACATGGATTTTATTGAATCCTGGAAAGTGGCTTTCAATGTAATGAAAATGCATACAAATTACATGTAAACAAAGTCGGTTATAAGGGGTCTACTTTTATTTCCCGAAAATCCAAAATACTGACGACCACAAGATTGAGACAAAAATTACAAAACATGGAATAACAAATCATGTAAGTATTCTCAGGGCAAGTGAATACTTGTCCAATGGGGGATTATGATGTTTCTCCATTGCAGTGCGATCCCAGAGTTGGTATATAAAGTTAGGGGGTGTGGGAGGTATAGCCCCCCCACCTAGGTGGGTTTTAGGTGGTACGCTATTATTTACTGTTGTTTTGGGCAAGTATTCACTTGCCCTGAGAATACTTACCTGATTTGTGATTCTGTGTTTCGTGCTTTTAGTCTCGATCTTGTGGTCATCGGTATTTTGGCTTTTTGGAAAATAAAAATAGACCCATTATAAGAAATATGGTATGGGTAATTTTTGGGAAATAATACCTGAGTGGGTGACAATCTCCTTCAATTAAGTATAATCGTAATTTGCTATAGAAATATTGTGCTGGTCCTTGTAGGATGTATGCTCAAAAGGGTTGGCTGATGGCCATGATATTTCAATACTGCATTGAGCAATACTGGGGTTGCTTGGGGAAATATTCCAAGTTATTTGCACATCTTCTTATAGATACTGATGTGAAATATATGCATCTTCAGTTTAAACCCATTAACATTTGTAAGAATTTTCTACTTTTCAGGTCTGAGAGGTATGAAAGCAACATTCAAAAATTGTGTTGTTATAAATGGATGGAGAGAAATGGAAGTCTGGATCTGTAGAGAGCTTGTAACTGAAAATTTAGAAAGAGAACTTCATATTAGACTTCAAGGCACATAAACTAATAAAGATACATTTTCTTTGAAAGTACTTAAACTTGTGTATCCAACGGCACATAAAATAGTAAAAATGACTTTCCTTGGAAGATACTGAATAATGAAATGCACACCTTGAGGCAAAAATGCCATTTGAAAAAAAAAACTACATCTCTGAGAAGTTTGTTTGCAAGTGGTAATGAGATGTCATTATATGATGTGAAGTTTTGCCATTCAAAACTGTGAAATAAGATGTACTACGAAGTAAATGTACGCATCTCAGACTTTCAGCTCCTTTATGTGATCGTGTATCATGAGCTGTCATTTCTGTACTCTCTTCAATTACACCAAAATACATTTTAAAATAATACACATTTTAAAAAGAAAATATGGAAAATGGTATTATTAGTTGTACATATTAGCTGAGCAAGCCTACTAACTCACAACGATGACCAAATGACCAAATACTAACAGCTACAATGATTAGTAAAAGATTTTACAATGTAAGTTTAACCCGAGATGGTAAGTTCTTATCTTTTTTTTCATATTTCTATCATGTTAATAGAAATCAGTCATTAATGTATGTTCAAGTTTATTGCATCTAAATTACTTAGTTTTTTAAGTTATTTTATGATGTTCAGCTTATTTTAACATTTGGTGAATAAATCATAGGGTGGCATTCATTGCATTTTCATAGTGGTGATTTGTGATGAGTGATGCTACGTGGTTATTCGAATTCCGGACTTTCAGGATGACTACGAAAATGTGGAGGACTTTTTATGAACACCCCCCCCCCCCACTGCAAAAGCTTAACATGCTTAACTCATGAGCGATAATGGGACAGCTACTACACTGTTAAGAGGCTTCACACGTATACATATGAGTTCAGTTCATAGACATGAATCTATAATTATCTCATTTGCCTACAAAATGTGTAAATATCCCTGAACTTACAGCAGGAAGCAGCAGTTTTCAGGGAGAATGTGTAGACATGAGTGGAGATTAGTGGATTCTCCTGCATACCTGGACATTTTTACTGAAAGAATTGCTTGGGTAAGTGTTTCCTTTTGGTGCTTGTGCATACCTGGACATATTACTGAAGGGGTCGCTTGGGTGAATGTTTCACTTTGGTGTTTGTACATACCTGGACATTTTACTGAAGGGATCGCTTGGGTGAATGTTTCATTTTGGTGCTTGTGCATATTATGGCATATTACTGAGGGGGGTCACTTAGGGAAATGTTTCATTTTACTTTTTGTGCATACCTGGACATATTACTGAAGGGGTCACTTTGGTGAATGTTTTATTTTAGTGATTGTGCATACCTGGACATTTTACTGAAGGGGTCACTTGGGGAAATGTTTCATTTTGGTGCTTGTGCATGCTAGGACATTTTAATGAAGGAGCTGCTTGGTTAGATTTTTCATTTTGGTGCTTATGCATATTAGAAAATATTACTGAAGGGGTTGCTTGGGAAATAATTTATTTGTCAGGGAAGTGCTTGCGCGTACTTGACCAAACAAGTTTGTGGATTTCAATGCCGATATCAAATGTTAAGCATCACTTTTAACAATGGATGTGCATCCCACATGGATGTCAGACTATGAAATGCAATTGCACATGATTAGCATACTTCACTTTACAACATTTCTCATTTGTATCTCATTATTTTTAAGACCTTTCACATTAACATAAATTGCCAACTCAAACAAGAGTTGCACGTGCCCAATTGAAAACATGGATGAAAAAATGAAAAACCACATGGTGTTAGGTTTTCATTATGTTCATCCATTATTTCTTCATATATAGCAGGCACCAGAATAATCACTGCAGTTCAAAGGTCAGCCATGTGATGTGGGAAGAGTTGTCAAAACATGGACTACAGCTCTAGAATGACAGAACTCATATTAAGCTACTGAAACAACTAAAGTGACATCCCAAGCATCCCACACCCATCTGCTGCACTAAGAAGGTATGAAAAATGCAGTATATTGTATATAACCAGCCAAAAGAGCTCACACGATGATGTAGGATAGCATTCCACATGTCTTACCAGTATATAGGCTATAGATACAGAACAACCTTTTACAAAACATGCCCATTCCAAATATGTAGGATAAAAAAGGTGGACAGCACAGACAGTGACATAAACTGTTAAAAAAGATAAAACTGTTGTAAAACAGGAGTCACAGGTGACATGAACCTATAAATCATTCACGTTGCACATTCACCGATAAAAACATACAAGGTCTCTACAGATTAAACAGATGATGCAATACAAAAGAAGAAAACTCTATGAGTCACCAAAATGGGCACTGAGACATAATCTATAGTGTTTTACAACCTCTAAACTGAAGTGTGTACAGCACCTATAAACACCATACCACATTACAACACCAAAACAATATGTATCTCTGTACACTATCTCATATAATTAATGATAACTTCTAAAGTGAAACATCATCACCCCCCACACAAAGCAATATATAGTTAAAACATAGAATGCTGTTACCATACACATACATTGCATAGTCCAACAGCAGCTGAAAGAATCTTCCAGCAAATCCCAATTTGTAATGTCCACATATATACACCATAAGCTAGACAGTACACAAAATAATACCAGACATGAACACACTATATATGTCATTAGTATGCTACATTCAATATAGTTGAGCAGCATTTCCATCCTGTGTGTCCTAAAACCACCATACTGAGATGTACTAGTTGCCATCAAATGTCCGAAACCCGGCACCATATATGGCTGAAGCATAACATTTTTAATATGTCACTATGTAAACATACTGAATTACTAGATATTAGCAACACTAGTGTATTATTTTGCAGCACTGTAAAGTTGTAATGTATACCAGCTCAGATGCCCTTGGTCAGGGGTAAACTCAGCAAGGCTGAAACTCCTCAAGTATATTTCCCTGATTTGCAACTCATAAATCACTGTTGTTAATTGAGAATCACTGCCACTGCAGTTTGTATTAGCATGGTAGCATTGATTCAAAGATTCTGGGTTTTCAATATTTTCTGAGGTTGTATGATCCTTGACTTAGCATACTTAAATAATAATGGTGTGGCAGGCAAATGCTTCACATGGAAGGGCATCTGTCTGAAGCTTCTTCCAATGGTTGAGTCTATCTGGCTAAAGCTACAGCCAATATGATATTGTGCAACTATTTGTGCCGATATAGAGGACTGTAATGACATCAAAACCAAAAGTGATTACAAGTTGCATGAACTTTACAAAACATTATAAGTAATATAAACAAGACCAATGAAAATAGTTAATGTGGTCTATGTTTGCCATTCAGAAAATACCTCAAATGGAAAGCACTATGGGGACCCATGATACAAAATGAAGCATTGCAACGGAAGAGCAGAAGCACGTTAGCAAATGCACAGACTTCTCACTAGTACAGAAAAGAAGCAACAGAAGTAAACAGATATTGTAATTTACATTATGTGAAATGGACAGTAAGACTATATAATTATCCAGAAAATATTATAGAAAAGACACTGAATGTAAGTTCTGAAGCTGCCCAAGCACTGCTAAATAAGCAGCAAATCTCAGAATGCAGAAAAATGAAAACCTATAAAAATATCTAATTTTATAAAAATTGAAGAATAATACTCAGTGTCTGAACAATTTCAGCTGAATTATTGAAAACTCAGTTCTGAAGATGTGTACTAAGATGTCATTGTGGTGTTGAATGCAATAGCAACTACAGATGGCCCACAACACCCTTGACTGCCAAGCATTTTCAGATATGTCCCCAGAATAATGCCAGTTTTGGGCTATTTTAGTTCTTTGATTTAAAAGCCAATATATCTAAAATGGTTCATCATTTATTCATGAAACTTTCACGGACAGTTACTGGCATACATTGAACTTGGGCTCTAACCATCAAAGAAGACAAATTAGCAGATATTTTGAATTTCACTGAAAAAAGGCAAACTTTTGTAATGTCATTTCTGTGATTCATTGAAAACCTGACACCATAAGCAGGGTGTGGCAAGCAAACAATCCTTTTAGTTCTGAAATCACACTAACATTATAAATTTGCTTTAGGTAGAGTTTGTTTATTTTAAGTATGATGGAAACGGAATGCCTCACCATTTGTTTTCATGTGTTTTGTGTAACTTGACTATTTACAAAGGCCATGCTCACCCAAATTCCAGCCTAACTTCTAATGTGAATCCTTCTCTATTACTTCAAGGTATTCATATGAAATATTCTGGACAAGACTTCATGATAATCTCACTTTCATTTTGTTTTGCAAAGCCCAATAGCTTTTATGAAATGTAGCTAAGATCATTTCAGATACAGAGCATGTAAAATATGATTACTTTGCTAAAACATACAAAACAGACAGAAAATAGTACTTTTGCACAGAAAAGTATAATAGTTTTGGTCCTTGTTTTATATAATTGCACCAGTGATATGATTGTGATACATACTGAGTTTATCAGCTTGGAAAATGTAAGTATACATTTTTTATTTTACATGTAGCAAAACCCAAATGTTACATAAGACTGTAGGTTGTACCTTGCAGTAAAAAAAAAACATTTTCAGTAAAGCAACACAGTATTATATAACAAATTTCTCAGAATAACGTATCTTAATCCATATATACAAGATAAACTTAGCTGGTCATTCAGACTATGAAGACACACACACACAATTTTAACTTCTTGCAATACAGTCTACTGTACATGTGTCTGGGGGAGGGAGATACATTTCTAGTGATAAAAAACAAAACTTCTGTATTCAGAAGAAATAAATAGGATTTTACTTGTGATGTAATGAAAACTCAGTAGGAGGCACTATAGGCCATTACCGATCTCATTGTACTGAGCAGAGATTCACCCTAGAACCTACAGTAGTAAAATGTTAACACAGGCAGTAAAGGCACATGAACTAAAGACACAGGGTACTGTCTTGGAAAAGTTATGTCTTTGCCACACTTTGAGACATCATCGCAAAATGTACAGCTAACAACAAAATGGTATTTAGCTTTAAATCCCACCTAAGACTCCAATTCACAATTTACAGCTTCCAGTGCAGCACACATCTGAATTTGACTCTACAGCTTAAGCCACATGAAAGCATGGCATTCTAGCAATATTATGCTACCACTGAAAAATATATATTTTTTCTGTTGAAATTCATGGGATTTTTACTTCTGAAATAATGAGAATTTAGTAGTATTCTGGAGATAGGGTTGACTCACCAGAAAAGATTGCAACTTGCATACCCTCTTGCAGAGGTCAGAGCAATCAGTAAGATTGTTTTCCATGTTAACCTGAAGTCAGTCAGTAAAGCTATCTCAAATCAAGCAAGTGTTTTCTAGAGGAGGGACCACCAGTTTTCTTGGAGTTCTCTTATACAAAACCCTTTCAGAAACATTTTAACTTGAGAATGGATTGAAAGAGGAGGATCCATATGCAGCCATGCTAAAATGGCTGATAAATGAACTTTGATGGAGGAGTAAGGAAGGCCATAGGATAGTAACTCACCCAAATATTGTAAAACCAAGGAACAAGTAGACCTCAATGGGTGCTGGTTATGGTGTTTGCACCAATTGGAAAACATTTTCCATTGTTTGCACCAGCTAGAAAACATTTTCCATTTGCTAATATATGAATTTCTAGTAGCAGGCTTTCTTGCCTCAGTTAGTACCTGTTGCATGTCTTCAATAAACAGATACCTAAAAATAATTAAGACCTTATCACTGAGGCAGTCAATTGAAGTTAATGGAAGTTGGGGTACGAAACACCTTTGATCTTGTGTGAGATCCAGTTTGTGAAGAAGCTTGTGGTAATTGCTCCTGGCGATTTGTAAAAGAAGGGAGAACCACTGTTGCCTGGGGCGGAAGGGAATCACCACAATGATCTTGCGGGATTCCTTCTGAATCCTCAGAAGTACCTTGGATATCAGTGGAAAGGGTGAAAAAGCATACAGGAATATTCCTGTTCAAGGAAAAGAAAAGACATCTGTCTTCCAAGCCTACTTGCATGGAGTCCTGGATCAGAAACTTGCCAGTTGATTGTTTAGAGAGGAGGCAAGTAGGTCTATCTGAGGAATTCCCCACAGATGATTAAATCTTGTAAGACCCCCGATCCAGTTTTCATTCATGGGAGTTTGCCCTTGTCCTGCTCAGTGTGTCTGCCATACAGTTTTGCTCTGATGAATTATAGGATGCATGTAGAGTGAAACGGGGCTGCAAAGCTATATCCCAAGCTAACTTTTGCTAGTCTGCAAAGAGAGTCTTTTGGTATGAAGCCCTTCAGAGCTTTCATGAAGTAGGAAGGGGGAGGCTGAGGCCTGATAGGAGAATGCTAGATACAACAACAACAAAGAAGAGTCCACACAAAAAACAACATACCAAGAAACAAGGGAGATGGAGGGAGAGAGGGAAAGACTACTGCAGCAGTGATCATTCAGACATCTACTGTTATGGTAAGTTTTCTTACACAACTGTACTGTTTTCTTCTGGTTCCCACTTGCTTGTTGGTGTGCCACATTACTTTTGTATTGTCTGTAACAACTTGAAGAGATCCAAGTGACCAAAGATGATTCAGAGACTTGAGTGCCTTGATTGGGGCAAGCATTTATTTTATATTTATGGGCTTGTTTCTGTCTTCAGTGTCCCACACACCTTACACTTTTATCCCTCCTGAAACTGCTCCCCAAGCAAAGTCTGGGGTATCTGTGGTGACGTGACTGCTTTGGAACAGGGAGGGAGAAGAGGAGACTGGACATTAAGGATATTTGCTCTCTCCACCAAATGATTGCCTTTCTGACAAACCCCAGCACTGGGATTTGAAAGAACAAAGCATGCTGGTGCTGGGACCAAATAGACTTCAGATACCATTGCATACTGGAGAATCTTCACTCATGTGGAGTCTTGCCAAGAGTATCATGAGAATCATAGATGCCATGAGACCCAAAATCCAGAGTTATTTCCTTGCAATGACTGAAGTTTAAGTGGAAAACCTTAGAAATAGATCTACATAAAGATATATGTTTTTCCTGTGGAAGAAAAGCTCTTTGAACTGAGGTGTCTAGCTGGCACTCCAGGAACACAATCCTGTGTAAAAGAGTCAAAAATATTTTGAATGTTCTCTTCGAATCCTAACTTGTATAACAGATCTCTCACCCAAGTGAGAGATTCCTGACACTTTGAAAGAAACTGCAAAATTAAGCAAGTTATCAAAATATGTAAACATGTGGATACTTTGCAACCTGCAATGAACTATAACTGGGGCTAGACACTTTGTGAACACTCTTGGTTCAGTGGATAGTCCAAAGGGTAAGGCAGAGGACTGATAATGTGAACCACACACACAGAACCTTAAGCAATATCTGAACTCTAGATAAACAGGGATGTGATAGTAAGCATCTTTTAAATCTGGAGTTGCTAGGAAAATAGAATGAGGAAGCCCAGGTAACAGGTTGTGAAGTGACAGCATTATGAACTTGGGCACTATCGCAAAGAGGTTTAGGAAAGAAAGATCCAGAACTGGTTTCCAAGCACTTTCTTTCTTTCTTTGGCACTAAAAATATCCTTGAATAAAAACCTTTCCCTATCTGGGAAGGAGTAACCAGTTCTATCACTCCCTGAGACAACATACGAAGAAGGAAAGGTGGAAATAAAAGAGCCTGGTCTAGTGGATGAGGGATTAGCCCCTGGAAAGTTGGAATTTCCTCCTACTGCCATCTGTGACCTTGATTAACGATTTTCAGAACCCATTTGTCAGACACTATCTGATGCCAAAGAGAAAACTGGAGATTTATACTTTCTGGAAGGGAAAAGGGACTGTCAGGATCGGGGGGGGGGGGGTAAGGTCCCTTATATAGTCATTCTAACTTGTTGGACTGTCCTTAGTTTTAGGGGGTTCCTGATTTCTTTTTGAAGTCTTCTTGCCATTTCTTCTTAAACATCTGTTTATCTGCATTTTATTGAAACTGTTTATTTTGTTTTTGCCAAAATTGGATGAAAATTTGGAAAAGGAGGACTGAAAAATCTGAGATTCCCAGTATCAAGTTTCCCCTCTCATCAAACTTTTTGATCACTTCTGCAGCAGAGGGGCCAAAAACTAAATCCCTATTCAAATGAGAATTTAAAATGCCACTTTAACATCACCTGGGAGCAGCCAAGCAGCTAAGCAAACCTCCTCAACATATTATCAGTAGCCAAAGTTCTCGAAGAAGTATCAACTGAATCATACACATACTGGTTATAGACTTGTACAACAGAAGAAACTAAATTATTTAAAGCAGATTTTTTTTTCTCACAATAAGAAACTGCAGACAACACATTCCTCATACTTTCACAATTAGTCAGAACAAACCTCAACATATGAGCATGACAATTCATAATTCTGAAAATCAAAATTGCAGAAGCATACACATTTCCCATATTTATCAATAATCTTTCCATTCTTATCAGAATGAGTAGGATTGGAATGAACTAAATGTTTAGCAGCAATAGGATTAACTAAAGCTATAGCTATTGGGTCAGGTTTTGGAATGGTGTATAAAAACTTAAAAGACAGGAACTTTACATGTCCTATCTGCCTTTTTAGGGGCAGCCATCTGACTATCAGGAAAATAGCAGGCAGTAACACACACGCCCTCCAAAGCTGACAGAACTGGAAGAATAGGTGAAGGTGCTGGAAATTACTTCTGTAACAGCTCATAGTTGTTTCAGAGGGACTGGGAAACCTCAGTGTTCCTTTCACTGAAAACACTGGTGTACTCTGAAAATTGTCTCACAGAAAGATAAACTCCCACAGGGAGCTCTCCTCTGAGTCTGAATCAGAAATCTGAGAAGAAAACCCCTGTATCTGTCCCTTCATTTTCCTACCCAGATTCAGAATCTTAAATCTCTTCAGGAAAAGAGGTGTTCTCTGATTTTACCAGAAACTATTTTATAAGAAGAATCAGTAGTTTGAATTAAACCCTGTGCCAGATGCAGTAAATTACTCCTGTTCATGGACATTTGAGGAGGTATAAATGCATGTTTATTTTTCTGTTTTTTTTTTACAGGAAAAATGGGCCTGACAGTGTTATTAATGGCAATGTCATCCTCCCCAGGGATTGGCACAACATTCTAACAAAACAGGGAAGCCTTCTTTGTTTCCACTCCCATGACCAACCAGAATTGCTCTCCTTTGCCTACTGAGGGGACCCCAACAGCCACAGAGGGAGTGTCGAATCTCCAGACCATAGTGGCTATAGGTGCTACACTGGAAAGATCCAGGGTAAAAGGTGAGTGGTCTGAGGTACAACTAATGGCCACAGCAGAGTCACTCACCTACAACTAAGGCATATTGGTAACCTGCTGTGGTGGCAGAGGCTCTTTGCTTAACTTTTTTTTTGTGGCTGGAAGAAGGACTGCCTGTGGGTTCTACAGTTTGCTCCATTGTCAAGCTGAAAATGGTGCCTCTTTCTTATGGAAATCAGGCAGCAAAAGCCAGTAAAAATTGAAAGTCTTTATAAGTCATTTTTTCACAGAAAAACACAGTAAAAAGCATTCTAAAACACTTTGCCAGCCGCAAAAAGCAAAATAAACACAATTTCTCCACAAGAAAAAACATTTTTTTAAACAACTTTTAAAAGGACAAAAAAAAAAGTGTGGTCATGTTTAAAAGTACAATACAGTCTCATGACAATCCATTAAAACACAAACTCCTAGCTTCAAAATAATTTTCTTGAACAGGAAAGTGCTATCAGACAAACATTTTTTTTTAAATAGGAAACTTTATCCCCAAAAGGAACTTATCTGAACAGCAATGGAAGCTGACTATGAATCCTCAAAAGCCTAAGAAATGTGCTCTTTGGTGGCAGAAAACCTCTGAGGGGTTGGTACCCAAGCCTGTCTTTTTTAGTCATCTCAACTTGAGCTGACTAATGGTTTGGGTGTGCGGAAGATGCCTTGAAGTTTTGGAAGCTGGTGGGCTGTTATATACTTGCAGGAATATAACTCCATTTAGCTTAGGTTACTGCAGCAGTGATCAATATGATGAACATCACATTAAACTGAGTCCACACAATTACTGTTTTTACAGTTACAAAGTTTTGTTTATAAATGTAATTTTATATTCTTTTTATGAATGTAAACTGTTTACATTCAAGTGTTGCCTCAAGGGAAAATTACTTTATTCATGAACTCATTTTCATGTTAATTTTACTCTAGTGTGCAAGAAAATTAGATGTACTCATTCTCAAGTAGAAGCATAATTTCCAGAAACTATTTTGGTGTGCTAGAGGCAGAAGCCTATGAAATATGCATTCCTGCTGGTCTCTGAAAGTTCCGTGATAGTGAATGCTATGCATCATGTGATACTGCATGTGGAGGTACATGTCAACCAAGCTCTGCACAATATTCTGAGTTACATGGAGCTGGTTAATCATCTCTTGGTCATATAGTGCACGTACTGTTTGTGTTACCTCCCAATGCCTCATTGTGCATATGGGTAGGAAGTGGTAGCTATAGTAATAGGCAAATGCTGCTGCATGACCTCTGTAAAAATCCTAAGCAATTTTGCTAGCTGTAACTCTAATATTTTTGTTGTGCTTTGCTCTTTCTTAGTCTTGTACATTTTGCCGCTTTGTTCCCCTCATATTTGGCTATAAACCATGACTACATTCATCTCATATGCATTTGCATGTCATTATGACATATCAAAATCAGTAATAGTCACTCCTGTTTCAAAGCTACTCAAGCTAGCAACTGCTTCACAGTTCCATCTCATATTAATACTTCTCACTTTAGGCAAAGAAAAATTATCTATAACCAAATTACTGATTATTTATATCAATACCATCTTCTATCCAGGAAGTAGCATGGATTGTAGTGTGGATGTATCACCATAACAGCTTTCTGCTTCCTCACAGAAGACATCCTATCCAGTACGGACAAAGGCAACCTGACAGAAGCCACCTTTATTGACTTAACAAAAGCCTTTGATCTAATTGACCATAACTTATCATTTGACAAATTAACTGAAATAGGCATTAGTGAGGATGCAAAACCTTGGTTTGTAGACTTCCTCACCAGTAGATCCTTCAAGGTGAAAGCAGGTACCACCAACTCTGATACAGTTCCTCTTATGAAAGGAGTCCCCCAGGGTTCGACTTTAGCCACTCTTCTCTTTTCCATATTTATCAATAAAAGTCCCATCTGATCATCCTCTGATACCTCTTATCCTTTATGCAGATGACATGGTCATCTACAGGCCAAACAAATCCCACTCTGCTATACAAACTCAATTCCAAGATGGCCTCCAAACCCTCAACCAGTGGCTAAAAGGCCAAACACGTATATTCAATCCCTCTTAATAACTCATTACAGCTGAGTGCACTTCTAGGCATTTCTGCAGTTACTTCCTACTGCGCCTCTAGGCGACAAATATTGCTTGTTTATATTTGCATTAATAATTCCTAAACCATGCTACATGCAAGGTATCAGAATATTTTATCTAGAAGCATATGTGATGGTAAACAGAAATGTATTGATATTTGACCTCTGTCAATAAGTATTTGTTAGAACTGTAAGGTGATAACTTCATTTTCTTGAAGGCTCAAGCCACACTCACTGGGAGTTAATGGTGCACACCACACCCACCGAGAATTAAAGGTACACACTCAAAAGAGCTGTAACGGAGGGAATGGGTTAAACAAAAGCAATGCTATTTTTAACCAACCGAAAAATAGCCAAAGCAACCAGCTTCCTTGATATTAAAGATGTTAACAATACCACTGTAGAAACTACCACATCCTTCAAATACCTTGGCATTTGGCTACACCAGTCTCTTAACTTTCAACTACACATTCAAAACACATGCAAAAAGATCAACACACTACTCTTCTGGGCAAGCAAGCTATTGCCTGTTCTGCCTAAGCCAGACAAGGCAGCCATAGGTAAAGGCATACTCTTATCTCAACTCAAATACAGACTACTCATTATAGCTGAAGCCTCAAAGAAAAATTCCAAAACCTTACAAACCATCTCCAGTAAAATCTGCTGGTTCATTACTAGCATCCCCAAAACAAACACCAGTCCCTAACTCTCACCAAAGCTAAATGGATTCCAGTACATTTTAGAGCCAACCTCCTACTAGAATCATAAGCCCTTTCTGTTGTGAGATCATTTGCTCTTACTCATACACTTTTCACCAAACCTTCCACTTGTAATCTCAGGGGTATCTCTCAATCTCAACCCACCCTAATCACTCTAAAAGTAAACTTCATTGCACTGGCCATGCATTTTCCTTCCTAGCACCTAAACTATGTGACTCCATTCCTGTCTGAATCAGAGACATCCAAAAGTACTCTGACTTCAGACAACAGCTCAAGGAACATCTGCTCACCAAAGCAAAGTGCAGCTGCACTCACTCAGGTCATGTTACATGAACCTTGCAGCTCTCTCACATACCCCTTTATCCCTATTCCATCCTTCCTTATCTTGTCACCCCCTTTGCTCACTGTCTCTCATTCATCCTACTTCTATCTTCCCTTTGCATCTGTGTCACCCTTCTCCTTTATACTCTTCTTCTCTCCATGGTATCCTTTCTTGCAACTATTCTCACTTGCCTCTTCTGATGTCTTCATACCTCTCTATATAATGATATGCTGCTATCCCTGTGGCATAAGACATCTCAATCATTATGGCGACATCTTATCCATAAAGCTCTGCTAAGTATAATTCCATTTTTCCATCCATGCATTGACATTATTTACCACTTCTTGAACTAAATGTTGTAACATATTCTTGCATTTGTAGATATGTGTGTGTGTGTGTGTGTGTCTATATATATATATATATATATGTATGTTTGTTTTTTAAGCATGTCCTTGTACCTGTAAATATGTTTTGTTCATTTCTTATGTGATCCTTTTCACCCGGGCTGTGACTGCAAATGGTCCACTGAGGTCAGTGCACTACATCGATAAACAAATATAAATAAATAGCTAACTAACTAAATACCCTACTTTTCCACCCACCCACCTTTGTTGCATCTCATTGCACCGTCATTTGCATGCATTGTTTCTGTAGCACACTTACAGTTCCTGCACAGCACAACAACATGGCACTGTGAATTGCTACTAGTTTGCAAGTGGCCATTTTCTGCAGACAATCACAAGCTCCATAGTACCCAACTTGTCTATGAATCCCAGGTGTAATGGCATGAATGATGCATAAAAAGGTCTGCGATATTTGAAGATGATAGTTATGTTAATTGTGGGATTCACAAATACTTTAAACCGGCATAAAAGTACAGCATAGACAAGAAGAACAAAAATCTAAACTTATCTTTATACCAGAATTGTGCTTGTTAGGTTTTGTTAGCAAGTGTCGTGCATGGCTGTAAGTAGTGTTTGACTGCTATCAGCATCTTTGTATTTCATTTTGTGTGCTGTAATTTATAGCAAGGGTCTTGTGCTTTTATAAAAGGAAGTCCTGAATGCAATGCTCATTTCATAAAAAATTGTCTTATATGTATTAATGCAGAATTAAATCTGTCAGTTGTACTTTTCTACATTCATCTTGTTTCTAATACTGCTCTAACACAGACTTGTACCCCTCTCAGATTTTAAAATATATCCAGCATGGCCAGGACTATAGTGATGATGTTTAAGCAACAAGATGTGACTACTGTATATGTAGCAAGCTGCAATAAGTTTGATTCCCAGAGCACTGACTTGCATGATTCTGTGAGAGTTGTTGAACTTCTTTACAATTTTTGTGTCAAACTGGGAAGAGAGAAGTTTCTAAAGTATGCATTACTCAGCTAATAAACAGAAATTGTACAGACTCATATATGCACTTACAAAAGCATCCATTTATGTTTATATATATGTGCGTGTTCCTTTGCTATGGCTGACAAATCACACTGATGACACACACCTTATGCTGTGGAACAGATCCTGATTAGTTCTATTAATTTGCTAATGTTTTACATTGCTGCACTATGTTGACTTTAACGTGTTTGATATCCATGTCTGCAATGATATGAAATCAAATATTCTGTACCGGCTTGTGCTCTGTTCTAGACTCCTGACTTTGTCAGGAAGAGGAATGAGCATGCAGCATTTTCTTCATTGCTAGTGCCACTGAGAACTTCCTGCCATTTTTTTTCCTCCTCCTAAAAATAAACCCATAATATGGCAATATGTTAATACAGCATGCAGAAGACAGCCTATCTATTCTTCCAGCTGTGTGCCATTTTGGATTTTTCATGGAGATTACTGAAAGACTAATAAGGTTGAAGCAAGTACTGTTGAAGCAGATGCACAACTGGAGGATTGTCTTTGCCAGGAATGACACCATATTTTTTTACTCTGCTCTATTTTGCCATGATGGGCTGCAAGCTTCCCTCTTTAGGCACAACATGGTAGGTATGGTCCACTGAAGAGATACACAGAGTTCTGTCCTTACATTTCAAACTTCCTGAGTGTAATTTCTCTGGGCTTATATCCCACTGGACATGCAGAGGGATGTCATGCCATGTGAAATTGAAAAAAGTTTAACTTACATGATTTCGCTAATGTTTTAAATGTCCCTGATAGATCAGCAGAAACCACTGTGGACAGCAGCCTTGTACTCTGCAGTTTTCCCTGAACCTAGTAAATAAGTCAAAAGCACAGCTCAGCTCCCTGCTGTTGTATGCCTTTTGTGTCTCTCAGTACTCACTGTAATTTTTTCTGGCAAAGCTGAAAGAGAGAGATCATCTCTATTTGTGCAACTGTGACTGCTCTGACTTTCTACTAATCATGTTGGCATAAAATGTATTAGTGTCACCAGCCCTGCTCTGCGTGTCTGAATGCATTCAGAATTCTGACTGCTGTACTGAAACATACTTTATAAATAAAACACAGGGAGAGGAAGAGAAAAGAGAGACAGAGAAAAGGGAATGGAACAAGAGACAGAATTTAACTGACAAGCAATTAAATGCAGACAGGCATACAGAGGCCAATAGGTACAAATGCTGACAAGGTGGACAGACAGATCAAGATGAATACAAAAAAGTCAGATGTGTCACTCTACTTAGCTAAACATTTGTCAGTCAAGGAGCTCTGTAACCCCTAGGGTGTTGGCCTGTCAAAGCTTGACTGACAAGCTTAGATTTCTTTGGCAATGCTGTGATCAAAAGGTAGAAAGGAAGATGTGCATAACTTTTGTCTGTATCATTAGCTAACTGGTTTTCAGTCCCAACAGGGCCATCCTAAAGAAGTGACATGCGACTGGGTGAAAGAACACAATGATACTGAAAGCATGAGTCCTCAGTCAGACTTGTTATGCATTTGAAAACGAAATATCTACCTGCATTTTACTTGATCTTTGCTTCCCAATACATTGTCAGCAGTAATTGTTTAATGCTGCTCCCAACCTTTGACCATGTCTGCAGCCTGCTCTCTGTTACTGTATTGTTGTAACTCAATGGTACAGATTAATCTTTACTATATTTGACAGAGTTACTGCTAACTCCTTCTGTGCTATATAATGCATTTTGTCCTGTACTGGCCATTAAATGGTTCCCTCCAGTTAACTACAGTTTGCAGCTCTGGTCACTTTTTCATGTCTTCAGTTCTTCTGATTCATCCATAAATACTATGATAGACATCAGGTAATAATGCCATGGTAAGGACTTTAAGTATCTCCAAGTAGGTACAATAGTACGGGGATAAAGTGAAATAACAATGGGGGGGGGGGGGTTGCTATAACACTGACAAGAATGCGCTTACAATTGAAGCGCTACCTTCTTCACATAACCATTGTTAGTTCAAATATATCTGAGAAAGTAGCAGTGAAAAGTTTGGTAGAACATGTTACATTAGCGAAATTAAAAGAATGAGCAAGGGTAAATTACTTTTGTGTATGTTTATGGACCCATATCTTTATTAGTATCGTATCACTGGAGTGTATTTGCTATACATAATATACATTTAATGCATCCTGTTTTAATCTCACGATATCCTTATTCAAATAACTTAAAAGTAATGTTCACAGTAGCAGGAGTGACTCTCTTCCCTTATCTATCACCCTACATCTCCCAAAGCACTTTGTGAATTATTTTCACATGAAGCTTCGGTTGCATGCTATGTCTGAGGAGATGTCATTCTCCTTTTAGATGTATAACCCTGTCTTTGCCATAGATTTTTTGTGATATGGCAGCTGAAGTGGTATACAGGCATTTGGATCAGATTCAGAAACTTTACTTGTGACTACATACTTGGTTGTGTCCTCCCAACGGTGCCCTCATAAATACTTACTTAACCAGTTTAACAAGGTATTCTAAATCCCATAACAATTCTTTACATGATACTCTCATCTGCTGTGTCATTGCCCCTAACCACAGTGATATTGTGATGCCATTAGACTATGGCTGTTGATTTCTATGGAAGTCAGTGTATGGCTGGTCATGTTATTCTTTAAAAATTTTGCATTGACATTTTTAGGAAATTGCTGTTTTTCCTGTACTATCTACATAAAAATCAACAAAGTGACTCAGTGGTTAAAATCTCTCTCTCAATCTCCATGGTCTGGGCTGCGATCCTGATTTCTGTATGTGTAGTTTGCATGTCCCTCCTGTGTCTTTGTGGGTTTTCTACTGGCTGTATGGTTTCATCTCATCTCCCAAGGATTAATAGTTGATTTGCTATGCTAAAGTATACATAATATTGCATATGCCTTTTCCATTCTGGCCTGGGTCATGGCTGAAAAAGGGTCCATGATGACCAGTTTACTTAAGTGGCTAAAAAATGAATAAATGCATTAGTAAACAAACAACAAAAAAGTAAATATCTAACTAACTAAATAAAAGCAAATGATGTACCCAAATCTCTATTTCTGTGCATGCAATGTATAGCCATTCTAGCAGTCTAGAGATGCAGATTTTTTTCTCTATCACAGTAAATGTCTGCCTAGTCCACACAATGCAAGCAGCTTGCAACGAGTAGCAAACTGATCAGACTGAGCGATTTGGACTGCAGAGTTATAAATCCCTCTCCCCCGTTTTGCATTTCAGTATAGGATTGTCTGAGTGTATCTGTGTAGGTCTCTTTCTCTTTTATGGCATTTATTCTCTGAAATGTAATCATTTGCTGTTTAAGTGACTTGATCTTGCGCAGACCTCTATCTATCAGTCCTGTGTAGATCTTTTTCTGTCATGGCCAGAGCCATGAGATTATGCTTTTAGGAGGTGGGAGGGGTATGAGAATGCCTGAAGAAATTTTGTGTATTAGAAAAGACCATGCAAACTCAACACAGGCAGTAGCTAGAGGTTAGAAGGTTAGCATGAAACTTTAGAACTCGGGACCTGTAAGGTAGAAATCTTTACTGCAGCTGTGTCACTCATTGTGTCATTGTCCTTCCTATACACAGTCACAATGAATACTAACTTTGCAAGGGGACAACATTTAATTTAAAATTGTTTCCTTGTCCACCCATCCAAAATCCTTTCACTTTTTTACAGTTTTGTGTTCTGTCCTTCACATTTCACTAAGTTTCA
The DNA here is from genome assembly GCF_019279795.1 of Protopterus annectens. NCBI lineage: Eukaryota > Metazoa > Chordata > Ceratodontiformes > Protopteridae > Protopterus > Protopterus annectens. The sequence continues at coordinate 426,520,161 of NC_056725.1, forward strand.
AGCATCACAGTAGCAGATGAGAATTGTTCCAAGTAAGAATAGAGCTGCCTGTTTTGCTGAATAATTCTCCTCCCAGTCCCACTTGACTAAACCTTCAACAATGCCGCTTGAGGTGGTAATCAAGTTCCTGGTGTGACAAGAAATAAGGAAATTACTGTTTTCCCAGCAGAATCTCTCTGAAGAACTGAGTAAGTGGATGCTTATCTAATGATAGTTTTTCATGGCTTAAATGTACTTGTTTTAGAGACTGACGTTCAGGTGTTATACCTCCATAGCAGGATGGATTCCATCTAATGGCAATTACCTACTAGATTACACAGTGAGCATCAGACATAACACCAAAATCATAACATATATCATTATGAACATATAAAAATCTGTCAAAACAGGGATCATCAACTCAGGGTACAACTAACACAGGTATGCATGCAGACTCAGATTGTTGTGTCAGTATATGGCACACAATAAGGGACACATATCAGTGCAACACATTCCTATTTCTCCACTATAATAAGCTGCAGACAGGTAAACAATGCAGAACATAATGCAGAATTGATAATATGATAAGCAAAATATATCACTGTACAGTATAGATAAAGTAATGTAATAAATGGAGTTATATATGGTTAGTAAGACATTTGGTCTCATGTGGCATCAGACACATCAACAAACACAGACATATATCATTGTCAGTGTTCTACACAGCAATCATCATTGCCATGGAGTGAGAATGACAGTACAGGACAGAATGGATCAACTATCTGTGTTATTCTAATGCTGTCTAGGGTGCTCACGCTGATGACTTAACCATGATCTGCTCTGCCCCTACCACGTATGGAAATATTTGGCTCAGGTTGCTCCACAAAGGAGGCTGAGGGGATGATGCCACCATGTGGAGGTGAAGGAACATGACTGTGAGTTGACGGTCTGGTTGTGACTGCCAGGCCTACAGCAGAGGGACTAGCAGCAGAAGTGTGTGCACATTGGAGCATAGACCCTGATACCCGATGGGCAAGGTTGGCTGTGTTGAGGGGGGGGCCTGCCTCTCCCATTTGGCAATCAGATAAGCACAGTCAGGACATGCAGAACCCTGCTTGTACTACAGCACTGCTGTAGTACTGCAGAGGCCAGGTCTTCTACTGACCATGCCACAGATGCTTTCATTCTGAGTACCCAGTGACATCATTACCTCAATGAGTCTGCACTCCTGTCCTTCATGCAGCATAACCAGCTGGTGTGCAACATGATCTGTGGCACAGGCACATGCACAGATGTCAGATCCATGACATTGCTGGGACTGTTCATTTGTCTGTAGGAGCTGGCAGACACACTCTGACACCTGCCCATGCACACCATCTGCATGCCTACATCTACTGTGAGGGTGAGTATCAATGTATTGTGGGAAATGTCAACATCAGCAGCAGTCTCAATTGGGGTCTACTATTCACTGGCGTCATCCTGTCCACCATCCAATGTTTCCTCATTGTCAGGATGGCTAGATAAGCTTTCCCTCCACATATGGTGCTACAGCTGCATCTACATGACTGTCACAGTCTTGTCCAGACTGTATCACCTTATCACTGTCCTGTGTACCAGGGGTCATGCTACCATACTGAGACACATCCGATCCCACATTGCAATCACTGGATGAGCTAATGGAGGATAAAGATAGTTGATGTGATAAAAGAAGAGACATGACACAAATCAGGGCAATGTGCTTACATCACATGCAGTATATCATTAAAGACATATGACACATACATCTCACTGCAATGTTAGAGATAATATTGACTTACCATTAATTCTTGTCTCTGTATGGGTCACAGAATCGACATACCAAAGAGTTGACAATTAGGTTACACAGCCAACATATGTGATATATGTGATGAATACAAAAATAACACACTTCTGACAAGTCCTCCTGGGAAGATGGTGCTATACAAGAGTGATGCTGTTATAGGGAAAAATGTCAGCATTATTAATCGCATCATTGCCAGCATGAACCATTCAAACAGTATTAAACATAAAGCAGTTTTTTTATACAGACATACCACTTGTTTGCGCACTTAATGATGATGCCGTCTGTCCTACAAATGGGTAGAAGGACACATTATTAATGGAAGACAGCAACAGGAATAAAAGAAATGACATGCGTGAAAGGAAGGTAATGGCATGCCACTAGCAAACTCCTGCTGTTGTGAGTTTGTGTGTTGCACTTCAGTGGGAAAGTAAAGAGAAAGACAGTTTACTTATGTATGCAAGCAACAGTATGGTAACAGCATGGCATATACGACAGAGTAACAGGGGCTGCAGATACTCATGTGCTGGATGTTGGACCTGTGGGCCAGATGTCCCTGTGTCGAAGAGCAGCGCATTTATGTCATGTATCACAGATCTGCTACACATTGCTACAAACTATGAACCTGGTGCGGTAACATACCTGGTCTGTCTGTACTTGCACCTGCATGGTTGGGCCCCACTAGATGTACCTGTAGTGTACAATGTTAGAGAAATATCAATATGACAGTAAAATCAGTGCCATGATATGAAGCTGAGGCAATAACAGGTAGTGGTCACAGTAACACAGTATGGAGACATTCCACTTGCCCTTCCCTGGTGTTGTCCAGAAGTAGATGGACCTGTGAATATTAATGCAGACAGCAGTACACATGTTGGTTGCACTCTTCTGTCTGTACTGCAGTTGTATGAGCACAAGCCATTACACTTATGCTCATTGTCATCAGTCTGTATGGATCTATGTGCACAGTTCAATTCTACTGCTGTAAATCCAACATGACAATACATGAGTATGCATGTGACAGCAATATGCAGTGATTTACTCTATAGTCATCAATGTCACGCAAAGTAAGACATACATGTTCAGCCTGGAACTCCTACTTCTATCTCATTGTGGGGATGCATCACTTCCCACTAGACATATACAAAGAGGAAATAAATATTGTGACCTCATCGGGGGGGTGGGGTGGTCAATGATGGCCCACCACTGGTGGCATCCCTCAGTCTCTCATACCATTGCATGGAGGATCATGTCAGAGCAGCATCATCAACAGGCCTTACAATATCTACTGTGACCTTCAACCACATTAATCACGTTGGTGATGTTGGCCCACATTTCATTCCTCCATACTGAATTCTCTGCATGCTGAAGGAGTCTCTATCCACATTGTCCCAGAGCAGGGGTGTAGCTAGGATTTTCAAATTTGTACTGACAGCTCTCAAACTGCTACCCCCCTCCCCAGCCAAGCTACGGCCTTTCTCGTAATTCACGGTTTGCTCTTTTAGTATCGATGAAGAGGCATTCGCTGTAATGCCTCTTCAGTAATATAATATAAATTCACTCAAACTCAGTTCCCTGAATTGAAAATTAATCTGAAATGTCAGTTCTTTGAAAAATGCAGCATGGTAGTTGGGGTAGAGACTTTATGCTTTTGTTTTCTGTAACTAAGGTACAGGTTTTGAGCTTGAGTAAATTACTAACCACCTGCTACCACTAACTAGGATGTTTCATTCACACACACACCCCTACCTACCTCTTAGTGCAAGAAATATGGACAAAGCCTAAAATAAACAGGGACAGATATTAAATAATGTTCTCGTGAACTTAGAAAGTTGCTAGAATAACAGGATTTGTGCTAGTTTGAATTTTTCTAAAGGACATGAAGTCTGAAGCTCAAATGTCTGTCATTATTTAGCAACTTCAGCCTTCAATGATTTTCTAGAAAATCACAAAGTTTATGAGGAGCAGACAAAAAATATGGGGCAAAAATCTGGACATTCTGCAAAATGTGGACAGTTGAGAGGTATGCTACCTACCACACACACACACACACACACACACACACACACACACACACACACACACACACACACACACACACAAAACCTCTCAACCTCTTACAGCAACAAACTCATAAATAAAACTGAGGCAAAGGCCCAAAAATAAGGACATTTTTTTTAAATATTGTTCTTATAAACTTAGAAAAATAATAGAATAGTAGTAGGTCTTGCATCAGTACGAATTTTCTGAAAGGTATGAAATCTGAAACTGAAATGTCTGCATTATTTTCTAACTTCAGTCTTTAACAATTTGCCACTAATTTGCCAGAAAATTGCAATTTTATGAAAAACGGACCAAAAATGTGATGCAAAAATATAAAATTGCCAGACAATACAGCTGGGAACCTGTCAAAGGAGGGGCACCATTTTAATATGAGCACAGTTAACTTAGAGCAGCTGACAAAATTAGAGAATCTACATGCATTTCTGAAATAAAAGTAATGTATAACTCTGATCATTACAGTTATTTATAAAAGTAAAGTAAACCCTCTATGTTTTCTTCCAAAATTGCTATTTTGTGGAGGGATCATTAGGGGAAGAGCAACATTTTGAGCCATAATCAGGGACAGTTGAGGTTTGGCTACGCCTAATTCTATAAAGCAATTTATTTGCATGTACCTCTCAACCTGTTAATGCAATAAATCTGGACAAGGCCAAATATATTGAGGGAACATATAAACAGTGCTAAAAATTGCTCTTGTATAAACTGGGACAGTTGATAGAACAGGTCTTATTTTAGCATGCATTTTTCTGAAGGTTATAAAGTCTGAAACTAGTGTGTCATTATTTAGTGACTTAATTCCTAAATCATTTGCCAGACAACCACAAATTGAGGAACAAACCAAAAATAAGAAGCAAAAAATCTATTCATTCTTTGAAAATCTGGACAATTGGGAGGTATAGTTCAGCTGGGGCTGTCTAAGTTTGCCGCCCTTCCCCCTCACAAAACCATGGTCAAATGGAGCCTCCCCCTGCAGCCATTCCAATGATCCATTACTTTGCTATTTCACTCCATTTACCATAAACACTAATGTACATACTGATTTACTTCTATGATGATTTGAACTTCATTTGAAAGTTTTATTTTGCATTTTACAGCACAAACACTAAGACATCTGCTAAACAAACTTGGCATTAAAACTTCTCTGCCCTTGAAACTCACATTCATTGAAACAACATTAAAACCCACATTCAAAGAAAAATACATTTTACCCGTGGCAGATAAAAATTAATTCTGGGCTGCTTTTAAATCATAGGCCCCTTGCATATGAAACATACATGTGCTCTTTGATACACCTTCCTATTGCTTTGAACATTTTTCCAGTAAACAATGAAACAAAACTGCCCAATTCAGAACATTTCCATCATAAAAGTCTAGTCAAACTTTTACAGTCCACCATTATCAGTAAATAATATGCACAATCTCTGAAGTAGTAAAAAAGGTCATCTAAATAATTCCACGTTAAATAAATCTAACTAATGAAGAGGTTGCTGCTAGCAATCACCTTTATATTTCATGACTTCACCGAAAAATAAAGTGTCTAATGCCCCTGAGGAATAAATTGCCTAAATTACATTAATAATAAGCTAGTAATATTGCAATAGGAAATGGATGGCAAACTGATAACAGGCTCATAGTTACTGTCTTAACTTTCAGTACAGCAGCATTCATCCCTTATGGGAGTAGAACCAACAACCTTCTGCATTAAAAGCAAGTACACAACATTTTGTGCTACTAGCAATGTGAGCCAATTTAGCATAATCAGCACTAAACTTCTCTTCCCCTGCAGCTCTCAGCTCCTTGTAAAATCTACACAATACTCAACTACATCTCAACTTCGCAGCACAAGAAGTCTGGAAAAAGCCAAATTTATTGGGGTGGGTCAAAAGGGCAAAAAACAGGAACACATTAAACATTGCTTGTATAATCTTGGAAAGCTGCTAGAATAAAATGCTGTGTTACCATCATACATTTTACTGCCAAGGTCACTGTGCAAAATAGTCAGAACAACATACCACTATGCCAAATCACCTGCTTTATGAAAGAGAGGAAGACTGAAACTTAAATGGCTATCATTTAATGAATTCAGTTCTCACCATAGCTGTCAACCTCTTAGCACAAAATACCTGGACAAACCCAGTAATGAGGGAATACAGCCCTCAAACATATTCAATGAATTCAGTTCTTGCCATAGCTGTCAACCTTAGCACAAAAAACCTGGACAAAGCCAATAACAGGGTATTACAGTCCCAAAAATAAGGACAAATTTCAAATAGTCATAAACTTAAAAAAATTGCTATAAAAAAGGTTGTGTTAGTATATATTTATTGCTAGAACAAAAAGTTGTTTTACTATGTCACAAACACAGGGATAAGATGCATACTCCACACAGAAGGCACCCCAGCCAAAAATCAAACCAGAAAACCTATAGCTGTGAGGCAACAATACTGCCACTGCACCATCAAATATGTAAGGAAGTAAACATTCAGAAACCTGAAGTCTGAAATTTAAATGCCTGTCAATTTGTTAATCAGGACAGTCTGACTTGGAACAAAAAAAAAACAATTTTCAGCAGAGGCCCAGGAAAAAATAATGCAGACATGTCTTTGTATAACATGGGAGGACACAAAAGCAAATCCACACAAACACATGGAGAAGATACAGACCCCCCCCCCACACACAACGAAGGCACCCCAGCCAAGAACCAAACCCAAAAACCTATTGCTGTGAGGCATCAATGCTACATTGCTACCACTGCACCATCAAATTTCAAGCATTGCAATATTTAAAAAACACAGATACGATGCAGATATTGATCAGATCAAATATGAGGCAAAAATCTGCAATTTTTTTTAAAATGGTGGTGGATAGGGAATTCAGGTCTTTAACACCTGCATACAAGGTACAGGGTTCAAGCCTGAGGTATTCCCTATCACACCACCATGAGTAATCACCAGTACATCCCACCTGGGGCATTTTCACACACACACACTCACACACACTCTCTTCATATTACTCACCAACCCTCGGTTCTAACTAATGTCCTTGACCCGCTCGTACACCCAACATAATGTTTGAATCCCCCTCATACATCCGAATGTAATGCTTGCATCCACCTCCTGCTTGTACATCCAAATGCTTGCATCCACCTCCTGCTCCATAGTCATCAATAAAGTCACGCAAAGTCCTTGAAGTGTTGCTTTGATCTCCTACTTGTACATTGTGGGATGAATCCTCCCGCTTGAAAACAAAGAGGAAATACATGACCGCATCGCCATTGTGGAGAATCATGTCAGAGCAGAAAAGTGAAGCTTTAAAGAGCTGCCCCCTTCTAAAGAATTTGTACTGAAATCAGTACAGTATGCTGAAGGAGTCTCTATCCACATTGTCGCAGAGTACCTAGCATTATGTCATTTTCCTGTGGGGAGAAATTGCCACTCTCAGTTCTGTTTGCCTTCTGAAAGACAGTGATATGCACATGGCTTGTGATATGATAAGATGTGTGTCTCAGAAACTCCCCCATCTATGGAATAGACTCCCTCGCCATGTTAAGCAGAGTATCTCTTTACCCCTTTTTAAGTGCAACCTGGATAACTGGATGGGAAATAGAAAATACATTACAATACAGGGGCATCAGGTGCTGATTTGTCTATGCATGGGCTAAACTCTTGGCTAGGCTTATAAGGGCCTCAGGGCCAATAGCCTAGTAACCTCCTATGATCCTATGATCCTATGACCATATTCTTGTGGATGCCCAGTTATGCAGATGATTATGTGGACAGAGTATGTCATCATAAACTGTATGCATTCCTGTGCAAGGAAAAAGGCTATGAATCACTGTGACAAATACTAATGTGACATACAAAAAGTAACACCAGTGTCTGTATACATAACAGCTGTAAACTCATCCTCTAACTTGTGATATCCATAGAGGCTGTCTATGGGATTCGAACACCTTAAACTACATATCTGTTGAAAAACACAGGTGTGTACATGGATTTCCCATTAAAATACTACACAAATTGTCATTTGACTTTTTCAGAAAGTGTCAGAAAGCTTCAGTATCTATAAGAAGGCCACTATGAGTATGAATCCTTTTGTATATCGAGATAGTAGTTATAAGACTTGTGTTAAGAACCATCAATGAAGAAATATCTGTAATAATAAAAGGACGTAGTACATAAGGATACTGTCTGACTCCTTAGGTTTCTGTCTGGTAAGACAAATGAATGATCCATAAATATGTCTTCATGTACAGTTCACTCTTGCTATGTAAATCTGTCTATACAACTTCATATGGAAAATGAATGCATGTCCTTACCTGTATACATAAAGGTAAATCAAACAGCACTCCCATTAAGTTAAAAGTCATTTGTCTTAAAGCACACATTTTCAATAAAAATAACTCTAAACAGGTACATTTGAGAATGAGTAATGTTAACAGAGGTAATATCCCCAGATATGTAATAGGTGCCAATTTACCTTATTGTTTACTTATGACTCAGGTATCACTGAAAGTGAGAGTACCTAATGTGCACCCATCTTTAAATACCATTTGCTTTATACATAATTCATGATGTCCATTAAAATTTCAGGTTTTGGAATCCCATTTGTACACCTCTGTGTAACTTCTTGAAATTTGGCACATTAGCCAATAGCTCGGTGTATAGGACAGGTGCTCTGCACAAGTACTCAACTGGCATTGATAAATGGTATCATGTGTAGCATGTACCCGTTATCTTCCAATGATCTGATAACATGACATAAGCCCCACTTTTAAATATTGATTCTTGATATATTTACAGATCACATCATTGCTATCTGCAAACTGAGTGGGAACACAGTGAGCATTTTTCCATTTTTCCATTTATACTGCATTTTGCATTAGAGTATCAAAATGGCTACTTCCAGGAGATTGTGATGTGTCTGGGATGCTCAGTTGGACAGAGAGATGACCACACAGATGCTGACCATCTGCGTTGGAATGCAGCATTGGATGAGAGTCAGGCCTAGGAACTTTGTGATGATTGACATCTGATTGTGAAGGAGCACCAATGATGTACAGGGATGTACCAGAATGGAGTGCAGGTTCACCACCGCTATGATGACATGCATCACAGTGACACAGAAGAGCTTTTTTGGAGGGTCGCTAAGGTGCAGAGACATCTAGTGGATACCTACAGTAAGTGTCACAATCCTATGTATAGCTGAGCATTCTTACAGAATTTAGAGATATAACTGTGTTCCGAATATATCAGATACATAGGTTTTATCACCATTAATTAGCTGTTTTGACAATTAGCTCATCTATATAATTGAGAATTGATCTCTATATATGTATGGGCTCTATTCCCATGCTTTTATTTATTTAATAGGGTCTATATTAGAACACCGAACATTCAAAATGTCGAGTGTTCTAATATCGAACCCTAGCAATCGAAAAAAATAACCCATTGAACATTCGGAACAGCAAATTTTTTCCTAGGGAAAAAATTTGCTGTTCCAAAACACATACACACAACACAAGCACATCAAACAAACAGCAATCCACACACATACACCTAAACTCTTACACCTAACTCTACACTTAACTTTACATAAACCACTAACTATCCACTTACTTTAACCCAAACCCTAATCCTAAGGTCCGTCACTATCACACAGTCACCTTACCCCGCGGGCTAACCCTAACTCACCTAACCCACCCTAACCCACACGTCCACACAATCGCACACTTACCTGACCCGAGCCTTGACCCTAACTCACCTAACCCACCCTAACACACACGTCCACACAATTGCACACTTACCTAAACCCGACCCATAACTTTCCACCAGAGAGCTGAAAATACCAAAGCAACAGAAACGGACAACCGAATTCTTTCCCTAGGAAAGAATTCAGTTTCCTGTTTCTGCAATATTTTCAGCGTTTGCTGAAAACGGGTCGATATTACAACACTTGACATTTCAAATGTTCGGTGTTCTAATATAGACCCATTTAATAATGTGTATAATATGCATAATTTGGAACTTTGTAGATGTACATCTGTTTTCCAACATATAACGACATCATTTCACACAACCACTGAAATCAATTATCACTGATGCCTATAGTGTCTAGGCCGCTGATGACTATGCATTTCATAGTTATCCATTATAGTATGACAGTATCACCTACCCTAACTGCCTGTGTCTGAATATTAAATCATAAATAACTTATTTACTTTCTTTCTCTTAAAAAAATGAACATTCTTACTATAGTCCTGTTTGTTTAAGCCAAGAGGAATGCCTGTTCGACTGCTTACACATATGTTTTCATTTATGTGTTGTCATTTCTTTAGACTGTAATGGCCAATAAGTGTCAGAAGTTTCTGTATCCATCCACTCTTGGCAGGAATACAAAGTAACATAAGCAGTACCTGTTTGTTAAGAAGAAATGTGTGCAGTTTGTTAGCTTGGCCTTTTTCGACACTGTCCTGTATGCTTATATTTTGCCGTGCTTTGGATTCAGCTCCACATAGGTGAAATATATCATTAAATTGTTATTTTGGCTTATTTCACACATACTCAGATATTCTTCTCTACACAACTGCTTATTGATATTACCATTTATTTTGTTCATGGTTATGAATAGCTTGGTTATTCATCAAATTCTGACAGATATGGTAGTAATCCATAACAGTCTGTTAACAACAGCTCTTTAAGTTCAGATTTAGTAAAGCTTGCTATAGACTGTTATATATATCTGACAAAGTTTTGTGTTACATGGTATTATTTACATAGTGCTATCAAGTGTCGTTTCATCATTCATTATTAAATTAACTTCAACAACCACCTCATCCTTATCTTTTTTTAGGGAGCCATATGGTCAGAGTTACAATTAAAATGCAGGAAAGGGAGATACATTGATGTATGGTATGTATTTGCTTTATGATGTGCACTTTACAAAGGAATATCTTTAAATACTGTCCTCCCACATACCTTACTGTGTCCCTGCAGAGCAGCATCTTGTGTGTCTATGTGTGTGTGTGTTAACAATACCTCTGCGTGATACACTGTCTCATTGTCCCACTGTCTAAGGAATTAAGGTTTTCCATTGCTGTTTATGGTTGTGACCACAGTGCTGACATTAATGAATTCTTGCTAAGTATGTGCCTATGTGCCCAGCAGATGTCCATTTTTTGAAATCCTAAGCCAGGATCTATATTAGTAGCCCAGCCCTATCCAGGTGATGACATAACTTCAGTCTTTTCACTGCATTCAAACACACACTCTGAAGCAAGATGCATTAGCAAGGCAGGTGGGTGTCGAGGGAAAATAAAGGGAATAATGACGTCCTGACAAACATACAGATGAACAGTTTACTGAGGCACACAGCGCTATTAAAGAGTACTGATCCCAATAATAATGCTGTTTGCATGTCTACAAGCTTTTATTTTGTCAGATTTCTCCAGTTATGTCAATGTAGCATGAGGCAGTGTCAGGCATGACTCCATTCAAATGTCATTATATGTGACATTTGCTTGCTTTGCATTTGGTTGCTATGCTTCATGCTCGCTAAGTTCAGGTGATGCTATGATTCTCACTGGTAAGCAGTGTTATGCATGCCATTGTGCAACCTTGATTAAACTGCTCACACTGGTGATAGATGCATTCTCCCTGAAATGCTCCATTATTGAATATGTCCATAACTATGGATAAAGTGACATAAGGAAGATGTTGTGTGCATTAGGTGCCATTCGCTAGCAGCAATTGTGTTGATTATAATTGTGCTACTTGCTAATGTTTGCACTTTTTCAGACTGAACTGTGTTTTAAATAAGAACTTCAGTGTATGCTACAACATCTTTAGTCTCACATTTGTATTTGCAGAACTCACAAGTGGATGTGATGTTAATTATGTTAGACTGCAGTTGTGCACATCAGTTTCATTTTAAGGCCAGCTATGGTCTTCATGGGAATGTGTGGCATAACAGACATTTGCTTTTCATTTCTTCCATGTTTTGCGATTCATCTTGATAGGGCATGGGACCCGTGTCCAATCGCTGATCAGAAGCAGATGATGAGCACATGCCAGGCCACTGCCAGAGTCCTCTGATAATGAGAATAATGACAATGATGATGAAGATGATGAAGAAGCTACACACCAGAGGACACAGTACCAGGACCAGACTAGAGATAATTATCAGGATGATATCAAGGAGGTTGTGACCAATGTGTTTTGAATACAGATGAGGAATGTCGGGGGGAACGTTTTCTAGGATATGGCATGAGATTTGTATGACTCATTCAGGGACATAGCCAAAAAGGTCATTTGTGAGGCTCATCTCCATGAGCCTAGTCTCTCAGATCCATAAGCATTGTCTGTGTGCTCCAACTGTGTTATGCTGTCAGCATGCTGATTGTCATTTAATTGATTGGACTGTATATACACTGTTGTACATGCATACCATGCAGTTGCTATGATTATGTGTTATCATTGTGTGACATTTAATTATGCTCTAATGTGTGTATGACACACATTAACACATTACACTTCTTCCCACATTGAACTGTCCATGCATTGTGGCAGTTACGTGCAACTAGTGCTGCAACAATTAGCCTGTAAACATGAGTTTTACTGCGGGAAACTGACAGACAACAGATGTTGGCCATAGTCCAGCACTACCACTTTGGTATTGTTTGTATTTGTGTTTTTGCCATGCATGATGTGGCAGTGTGTGCCATGTGCTGGCAATGATGATGCCATGTGGGGTCATATACAGGTATTTCATACCTATGGGCAGTTCTCCTTTTCTGACTGCATCGAACACCAGTGTAGCATTAATGTATACACTGTGGTAAGGATAATTTATTATGTAAAAGTACATTACAGCACATTGTATGGTACATTTCCATGACCATTACAAATTCACATAAGTTCACACTTTATGCCAATATTTGTACACATTAACTGATGATTGTACATGTCTCTGCACATAGTTGGATCTATAGCGACATACAATTGTACCTTTTACATATGAGCATTCACTGACTTATCACCGATGTGCTGTAATGATGCTCACAGGAGTGTCCTCTGCCGAATAATGAGCAGGGTGCATGACATACACTTGTGTTTGTTCATTTAACAAGGTATGACAACACATGAGTTTGTGACTGGAATTTGTAACTTGCTTATCTATGCCTGTTGATGTTACATGATTGCACATTGCTGTGTATGTGTGATTTATACATGCCCATTTCTGTGGACATCAGTAGTCAATTTGCCCATATGACATACATTTTCCATTTGCTTAAATGTATTTTGAGTTGGCTTCAACAAAATTCTGTGTGCTGTACACATGCATTTGTAATGTGTAAACTTACTCTGTTGTCCTGCTTTTCCCTGCTGTGGGCCCAGGTTATCTACCTCTCTTCAACCTTCTTATTTCCATATTATATTTTTGCAGATATGTTTGTTTTTGTTGCAATTATTGACCATTGTCATGCACTACATTGTTGACATAATGAACATATTCCAAATGTATGGCCATTTTACAGATGCAGGACATCTGCACTCAAGTTGCTGGCTAATATTTGCAATATATCCTTGTTCTCATTATGCTTGTGTGTTAACCAGTATATGTTGTTGAAATCCATGTGCATGATCATATACATTTTATAAGCTGTAGTGTTAGATTTTTGCAAATATTCTTACATGTCATTGGTGTGTGTATGTATATTGACACTGCTTTTATGTACATTCCACTTAGGCCACTGAAAGTCATACATATATGTCTACTACTTTGTGTTGCCTTCACCATGGCATATGTGTGTTACATATGTGCATTCCATTACATGTTTGTTTGGGTTGTGTATACCTACTTGTGTATTTAGCAGCCATTATGGTGCTTTGCTGGAGTACTGCTGTTTGGTACTGTGGTTGGTTGTTTGCCTTTTATATGCATGGTCAGAGGTTCAGTTTTTGTACTTTGGTGGAATTATCTAGCATTTTTCGATCTGCAGTTTCTCATCTGTGATGTTGCATGGATTATACTTGCACTGCAGACAGACTTCTTGGATGTTTGTTTATTTATGCAATGTGTACTGTGAACTTTATTTATTACCCTACAGCACACAGCTATTACTGGTCATACACATCCAGGTATGACTGGAACATAGTTTGCAACATGCTGTATCTTGATAGTACATAGGTGGATATGTTTTTCTGCATTTCACCATGGCTGTATGCACCCCCACCCTCTTTGACAACTCTCCATTGCCAGTGTTGTGCAGTGTGCTGTCTGTGTAACTTACCTATCCTTACTGTTTTTTCAACATTTGTCTGTCATTTGTTGTGATATTTGTTCTATGGTTATAACTCCTGTGATGGCCTTCTCCTCGTCTCTTCCTATGTTTACCTTTCTTTCTGTTCTTAAAAAAAATGGGGCCCATTCCTACCAAAACAAATGCCCATACCTCTCTGACATTCCCTCAGATTTTCCTATTTAAGCATCCCTCATGTGTGTCCCTCTTCTTCACCCATAACCCACATCTTCTTTTCTATCTCACACTTTCTTTGGGTGTGTGCATTACCTGTGTCCCCCAGTAATGTTAGCTGTGGCAATGTGGCCGTGATTGCCCTTCGCCTTTATTTTTTTTTTCCTATTAGAAAATTTACAGATCCTATTGGAATCTGTAAGTGAGAGTTAACATAGTTTTATAATAATGGAATTCAGGTGATATTCCATAGTTGTTCTTTAGCTTACTGGAGAGATTATTTTATAGATATGTATTTAAGACTGTCAGGATGCTTGAACTGTAAGAATCCTTCTGTAACTTTGTTTATGTACATCACTCTTCGACAGTGATTTTTTATTACTTACAGATTACTTGCGGGTGCTTTTCAGGGTGCCATTACTACTGAGATACTCCTTTGTGCACTGAAATGTTTGGAGTTTACTTTGGCACATTTACATATTACATTGTTATCTGCCACTTTAGTGCTGATATTGACCTAATGTACTGGGTTCCGCAAAATTTATGAAATTTGGCCCCATATTTACTCTACTCTCGGTTTATAGTTCTTGCTGTTGTATCAATTTTTGTATGTCTTGATTTTGTACAGTTGAAGTTGACAGTGAAATAGATATGAGGATGTACAAAGCTTAGGTCACAGTGCACAGCAAAGAGAAACTGCATAAAGAGAAACGGATATGTTGCTCCCACTCTGCTCATCACAGGGTCAGCCTCAGCTTATGTGTAGCAGGTACATCCAGTGTAATACCGTCTATGATATGACATGTAACCTAGACAGGTACTCAACTGTGGTTTGTCCAAATGAGAATACTTCAAAACCTTTTCACTGAACTCTACTTCAGAGAATGTGAACTATGCACTTTTCCCCACTGTTGTACAACCATTGAGTTGGTCTATACAAGTTAGGAGGAGTGAGAGATCTTTTCCCACAACGGGGTGTAGGAGGGATTACAAACAAAAAGCTTGTTTTGTTGTTTGCTAAAAGTGTCTTTCAGCAAAATGGTTTTGCAGTATTTGTGATGAGAAATTTTGTCATTGAAACATCATTATGAATTCAAGTACAAAACAGATAGTGGTCATCAAAACGGGATCCTTAGACAGAGTATATGAACACAATTCCCACAAAAACATCCACAGGATCTCTCAATGGCTAAGAAAATAACACTGAATGTCTCTAAATGTAAAAAACTGGAACAAATTTATTGGTAAGTGCTTTCGTTTACAATTTAACGGAAACCACAGAGAGTAGATGGATAGTGAGGTTGAGGGCAGACAAAGGGAGGGGTCTGAATGATAGGGTACCCCTTAAACCCCTATTGAAATCTAGACCGCTAGCAAGAAAGTGATAGGTTTTGAACATATAATGTACTTAAAGGATGTCTGTCCTCTGTATATATATTTTTTATACACGTCCTTCTTTTATATATATATATATATATATATATATATATATATATATATATATATATATATATACATATGTTTTATACATGTGCTTTATATATGTGCTTATATAAATTTATATATATATATATATATATATATATATATATATATATATATATGTTTTTTATGTACTGTGCATAGATGTATTTTTTTTTGTTGATTTTCATATCATTGCTGTCAATCTTGGAGAATGTACTGAAGTTGTAAGAATCTCTGTTGGTGCATATGCACGCTAGTATTAGGGAGATGCCTTATTTATTAAGCATACCCTTTTAAGAAAATGAGAGGGAAATTGATGGTGTGCACCATGATTGCTTGTTTTGAATTAACTTAGCAATATAAGCACAGTTGTGTTGTGTCAGTTATAGGTCTGATGAAGTGATGTGTCGACATCACGAAAGTGCTTACCAATATATTTGTTCCAGTTTTTTACTTTTATAGACATTGAGGGTTATTTTCTTAGCCATTGAGAGATCCTGTGGATGTTTTTGTGGGAATCATTATGAATTCAATGATGGCACCATACTGAAGGCAGCGGCAAGAATTAGAATTTATTTTATTTATTTTACATTTATTTTACATTTGTTAACCGGGCTAGTCTGACTGGATATATTTCCATTTTCAGCAGAGGCCCGGGGAGAAAAGCTCCACATATGGACATAAGAGATTTATAATGAGTACAAATAACAAGTTACAAATAACAAGTTACAGACTTGTAACACTTCAACCAATGCATCTCAATTACAAAAAGAAGGCAACTGGAAAAACTAAAATACATTCTATTAAACATCAATACAACTTCTAGAACCTGATAAATAATAAGAGAGACCAGGGAAAAGAACTAAAACATTGAAACCTAAAACTAGATTACAAAGAAGTACACTACCTAGACTATCTAAATACTATCATCTTTAGCATAATTACATATTGTAGCATGAGAAGAAAGAGTAAAGGGACAGGAGTTAGCAAAAAAAGGCAGTAGAAGGGCAGTGTAGAGTTGATAAAGATATAAGCTTCCTGGGAATAGGGTCAGAGACACAAGGAATAGGATTTGTGAGGAGAAGGAGGCAAGGTGGTGAAAGGCCAGTTAAGGGGTAAGAAAAGGGAGAGGAGTGGTAGGTAAGGAATTAACATTTAATCAGGATTTGAACAGGGACACATCCAGTGGCTTTTCAGGTAGATTCTAAGTTTTTGTTTAAACAAAGTAGTAGATGCCATAGAAGTAAGTTCAGTAGGAAGTTGATTCCAGTGTTTACCCAAGGCATTTGAGAAGAGGGAGTCACCAGCTAGGTTATTAGATTTTGTCAAGGAAACTAGCAGTTTGTTTGATGAGCGGAGGGAGTTTAGATTAGAATATGTGGTTAAGAGGTTAGAAAGTGCAGGTGTATATTGACTTTGGTATAGAGCTCTATGGACAACTGAAAGTTGGGAAAGAAGTAGCATGTTAGACAGTTCAAGCCAGTTAAGTTGCTGCAGATTTAAACAGTGATGTGTTCTAAAAGGCTTACCAGTAACAAATCTGAATTTGTCATAAACCATGCCAAGAATCAGACTGATCACATGACATCAGGAATGAACTGATGAAAAAGCTAGCAGGTCTGTACTTGTTAGTACTTAAAATGAGGTGAATAGTAAGGATAATGAATGACCATGTTACTAAGCATATGGGTTAAACCAAAAAGTGATCTGTACGAGCTAGGGTAAGAACATCAGCATGCAGAACTCGTATTGCAGAGGAAGAGATGAATGAAGGAACATGCCTTGCAGAGAATCAGGGAGGCTTATTTGTGTGGAATATGGGATCATTATTTTGAGTAAGCTGTCAGCATAGTGGTGTATAGAAAATGAGTCTGAGGATTCAAAGCGAGGTGGGTCAGATGGACAGCAAATGAACGGCTGAGCATATCTACATTATTCTCTCTCCTTCAATATTAGTATGCCTGTAATAAGCAAACATTCTGTGAATGAACTTTTAGAAAGAACTTGTGTCTCTACAGGCCTAATAAACAGTTGGGCACAATAAATAAGATGTTTCATATTGTCTAAGTTATTACAGGTCAGAATTAAAAAATCTCCCATATTGCCATTATGGTATGGGCATTCACATTTAAAGGACAGTGGCAGTATTTCTTGTGTTTCGGTATTTCTTTATAGCTAGTTTAGTGATGTATCTTTTATATATGTGTGAATAAATCACAGAGAGTGATATTTCACTGAATTTGTAGCACCAGATGTAGCCTTTGACCTTTTTATCTGTGCTGAAGTTTATCAGTGTATAAAGAAAGACATGGTTTATGACAAAGTACTTCACTGATCATGTTTACTAGATAGGTTCTTTCAAGGACTTTCTTTTATTTAAAAATAATACAGTGTCACAGTAAATGGATAGATGTAAATAAAACTGGGTGACTTAAGCAGGTAACTTGTGGGAACTCATTGTTTAAATATATAGTGTTTATTCATATATAGACATCATGGTGCCTCTGTAAAAAGAAAAAAAAAGACTGATTACATAAGCAATAATCTCATTACATTGACCCAGTGGAAAGCAATACCAACCTCTGCAGTGATATAGCTTACATAGCACTCATACAAGACAATCAATAATTTTATAAGATACTTGACACAGTATAAGCAACACAAACAATACTTTCATAGGTCCTGAAAAAAAAATGCAATGAACCTTTAACTTGTAATGCTGGAACTATGGCTCAGAGGTTAGAATAATGAAACATAAATGTGAGTGGCATATCCAGCATCAAAACCTAAGAATGCTTCTAATTCCTCTCTTTGCATATTATGTGAATGTCCCTAATAAGCCAATTAATCTTTCTAGATCTTTTTGGTAGACAGGGTCACCTTAAAAATAAATACCTGTGCTTAGTCGACTATACCTGATTACCAAGAAATATAAAACAGGAATCAGAATCAGTATCCACTGGAAAAAGAAATACATTGAAATAGGAAAATATAAAATGGAAGACACAATTTAGAAGGTACTCTGTGCCAGTCACAATGATCCCTAACTGCCAAATGTATAGGTTGACCTAGTTCTACAGCTGAGATATTACTTTCCTCCCCTCTGTTACCACTTGGTATCTTTTGTTTTTCACATTTTCTTAAAAAGTATGGGTGCGCATATAGAGAATCTCATTGAGCATTGCATACCTAGTCACTATGGGCATAGAGAAGGTTGTTTATAATATGGGTTAGGCATTAATAAAATTGTGGTTGGCTTAAATGATCTTCCATGTGTTTCCTTATTAGCACAAATCTCTGATACATGTTTGTCTCTGTTCTGCAACTTAATGGAATCAATACTGTATTTTCCATAAAAAGTACCAGTTTGCCAACTCTTTGAGCAAATGCAGCCTGTTTGGCCCATCCAGATGTATATTTACTAGTCATACATTGAACCATCTTTTTGTAGGTACTTAGTAAAGTGTATTATATGTCACTGCATAACTGTTCCTGACGTGCTGTGCCCTATTCACACAGTACCACCACTGTGTACTATGAGCATTCATGCACCATTTACAGACGCTAAGAGACTTCAGTATATTGCTGTGTTTATTACTGACATTCATGTCTGTGAATCATGGCACTGAATGGTGGTGTACAAGGTATATGGAAGGAAGTTTTGCAACTGTGCACTATGTTCATGGATATACCAGCCCAAAATTTCTGCTGCAGTTATGACTGCTTGCAAACCTCAAATCTAGTGATATTTTAGACTTACATAAATATATTTTTAAGATGCTGCTGTTAGTTAAATACCACAATAAGTAAGTTCTTCTTCTTGAAATGGTTGATACAGCCACCAGTGGTTATATGTTATTTTTACAGGATATAACAAAGAAGTTGTCAATTCTTAATCTTTCATGTATTCTTGTGGTGGGTAACTGGAAAGCTGTTTTATTTTTTTCTGATAGAACAGCTCTCTACATACTCATATGAAATGACTCATGGTCAACTGCTCTCAAAGTTTTTTGAAGAAGCATCTCTATTAGACACAGGCATTTTTAAAACAATAATATATCTTACAAGTATGAGATGTTAACAAGAACTGATTATTTTTTTCATGACACTTGAGAAACATCATTTTACTCCCAAAATTCCTTCATCCTTTCATCCCTGTTATGACAAATACTTTCTTTGTTTTTTTCTGTTTATAGATAATACAGACAAAGATGATTTTAATGACACCTGCCATACATCATTATATTCCTAACATTTCTTAATCCTTATCCTGATCGCTATCATCCGTCTTTTTTTCCATATGTACTTAATATAAACTAAAGTTTTATTACACCTGACATAATTCACTGTGCTGTTAACTTTATTTTGTCCCTTTTCTCTCTCTTATATTTATTATCTTCACTCTTTTTGATGTGCATAATTACTATAGGTAGTCTGGCTTCTCTAGATAGTTCTTTCTTTAATACAGTTTTTGCCCCCAGTGCTGGCCAACTGTCAGACCCTCTGTCGATCTATTAAGCCATTCTGTCTCACTAACTTCTAAAAGAAATCCAAGAAGTGTCATCATTCAGGCAGCTGGTGAGGTGCTGAGGAGAAGCACCCCCCCATCTTTTACAAGGGGTGCAGCCTCATCCCTCCCACTGCAGCATGAGTGGAGGTCTTTCCCCCTTTCTTTCAGGGAGAGTGCACTGCCATGTTTGCCTCCAAGGGCAGACAAATTCCTCCTTTCACCAGGAGAGGTGAATAGCTTACAACCCTTCATTCTGCCCCTCCCTGCTTGTCTCTTCTAGTTCCAGGGCTGCTTATCAAATCCCAGCCAAGTGGGTCACAGTCTGGGCTCAATCACTCTGCACCACAGAGCCAGGCAACATATTCTTTAGATAGTTCAACTTCCAGTGGTCAAAGGGCAAACATTTTATAGACTATTAGAAGTTTAAGATTTATTAATTCAGTACTGGAAGTGGAATTCAGGATTATCTGTTTCCTTTAAATATAAATGGGACACGTTTAAAGCTGCCTTATTTAGGGATATTAGAACATATGTTTTAGTTAGCTTATTTGTGCATACTGCTGTATGGAGTCTTCAGCGCTAAGCAGTTTTTCTTCCCCTCTGTGTGGCACCCAAAGCACATCTACACACATCTTGAAAATATAGAAAATTAAAGAATTATGTTTAGCCTAAGATAAAAGTAGGGTCACTATATACCCTGATTTTGTATGTGTAGAGCAATACTAAAATAGATATTCTGCCATAGAAAAAATGGTATTTAATGAACTTAAATAACATTGCATTTATATGGTTACTTATCTGGGTGTGCTGCCACATCCATTGCTATCCTGTATGATTCCAAAACATAAAGTGTTATCTGGTTGATCACACTGCCGAAAATCAATCATTTCCATGATCTGAGTTGACAGTTCTTATGGAGTTTCTGTTAACTGCCTACCAATGTGCAAACTTCAAGGCCATTAATGCTGCTTCTCTTTGAACACATTTAGTCTTGCAGTACAGACATCCATATCCACTGCTGAAAATCCAGTCAGCTTAATGAATGTCTGCATTGCAGTTTCTTCTGACTGTCCACTAAAAGAAATTCCACTCACTTCATTCCCCTGGAGTATGTGTTTGATTTTACCTCATATATGCTTGGTTTCCTTCCCATAAAATATATGGAAATATTTATTATACAATGACTTTTCATTAGTATTCAAAAACATGCACGCTGATTGGTCAGCCCAACCAGTGTACCCACTGTAAACTGAGCATATACCAATAGAAAGAAGTCTCGCTGCTGAAGTACATTGAGTGGCCAGATTTATCTATTGATATATGATATGGAGGACAGAGAAAAATACAAGAAAAATTAGGTACAGTCTACAAAACTAAAGAAACAGAAACATACCTGATTTTCCTTGTATATCTGGGATGTCCTTCCTTAAATTTAGGCAGACTAACTTACCTCTGAAGTACTCGGATTTTCACAGAATGTCAATATTTTTGTCTCATAGTTTTCTTTTTTCCTCATTAAAAATGTAGCTTTCTGGCAAGCCACTGGGGATTGAAATCATCAAATGATGACAGACATTTGAGGTTTAGGCTTCATGTCCTTAGAAAATGCACACTAACAAAAAACCCTTGCTTCAAGCAACTTTCTGAGTTTATAAGAGCAATAAAATCTGTCCCTGTATCTGGACCTTTGTCCCCCCGCAATTATGTTGTGCTTTGTCCAGATTTCTAGCATTAATATTGACAGGAACAGACTTCTGAAGTGAAGCCTGCGGATCAATTAACCTCAAATCCAGCAAAAAAGTAATCCAAATAAAGTGAAAAACGCTTGGAAATGCTCGATAAAATAAATTTTATCGAGCATTTCTAAGCATTTTTCGCTTTATTTGGATTACTTTTTTGCTGGATTCTAGGTTAATTAATCCACAGGCTTCACTTCAGAAGTTTGTTGTGTCTTTTTGAAGTTGTTCATTGACAGGAACAGGACAAATAAAAAAAACAGAGCAATGGAGATTATCTTTTCTCAATTGCTTCCCTTGAACAGCTCTGATGTACTGTACAAATGTGGGAATGTAAGTCCCATATACACGTGTAGTACATCAGAAAACACGAAACAATGCAGAACAATACAGTGCAATTATACAAAGACATTATTTAAGAAAGGTAAGCAATTTCTTTCTTAAATAATGCCATTGTATAATAGCAATAACCCTGAATATGAGTAATGCTGGATTTACCCATGGTTGGCTTTGTTTGATCCCTTGGGGTTCACTCTCATGTCCAGCATTACCCACAACCATTCTCAGTTTATTGCTTAAATACATGTCCCTGATCTTGGTCCTTTGTTCTTCCTTTGTCTCTGACTTCTACAGCAAATGACTGAGAATTATGGTGTGGATGTTTGTGAGATACTTCTCAAATGCCCCTGATTTTGCAGATGAAGTTTGGTTTGTTGTTCATGACATTTATGGTTTTCTGGCAAATGGTTACAGATTGCAGGCTATAAATAATGACATCTAGTGGTTTGTTCTTCATAAAATTGATGGTTCTCTGACAAATGGTTGCAGATTACAGACCCTCAGATCACATTATAACTGGGAGCAATCAGTTTACAGCCAGTATAAAGCAATTTACAAAGAGATACAAAGTACAACAGATTTTCTGTAATTCCTGAGCCTAAATAACTGGCATATGCCGTATAGTCTACTGGTCAAGAAAAAGAGGACAGTGGCCAGCTTAGTAAGAGATCCTTAGAGCGCATGTATTATTTCACAGAGACTTTCAGTTATGGAGCAGACAGGTATTCGACCAATTAAAGTTAATAGACAGCAAGGTTCTTCAAGATAAATGTGCTTACATTATACAATCACAAAATTCTCAGTAAACTTGTAGGAGTAGGGCCTTGTGGCAGAGCTCTTGCAGTATTGAGATCAGATGTACTGACCACAGGCTATTATGCAATAACAAAATTCTGAGTAAACTTGTAGGAGTAGGGCCTTTTGACAGAGCTCCTGCAGTATCATGGTCAGATGTAGTTGTTTGTTTTTCATAAAATGTATGTTTTTTGACAAATGATTGCAGATTACAGACCTCAGATCAAATTATAACTGAGATAAATCAATTTATAACCAGTACAAAGCAATTAACAAATAAATATGAAGTAAAACATGTTTTCTCTCATTTCTTGAAGTTAAATAACTGGCATATGCAGTATAGTCTACTGGTCAAGAAAAAGGGGACAGTGTCCAACTTAGTAAGAGGTCCTTGGAGTGCATGTACTATTTCACATAGACTTTCAATCACAGAGCAGATATATATTCTGCTGATTAAAGTTAATAGATAGCAAGGTTCCTCAAGATAAATGTGCTTACATTATACAATCACAAAATTCTCAGTAAACTTGTAAGAGTTGGACCTTGTGGCAGAGCTGCAGTATAGAGGTCAGATGTAGTGACCGTAGGCTCTGTTCTGTGGTGGAAGATAGTGAATGAGTGTGATCATATATACACACAAGACAATTGGCAGGGAAAGCTAATGTTACAGGAGAATGTGGTTGAAGCAAAATAAAATAACTTTACAACACATGAAAATTTTCAACTACAGAATGATGCATAATTGCAACATAGAGAGAGTGTGAATTATAACTAGTATGATTGCTGAACTATTTCAGTATTAAACATATGTAAAGACTGGTATAATAGACAAATAAGTATGATGTACTGTGTATCCAGTAATATCCAATAATCCAATATGATTTTTTGTGTCTATATCAGAAGCACGAAAAGGCTTCTGAGCGAATATGGAAACAGTAACACATTCATCGAATCGCATTTAAGTGATTTGATGAATATGTCATAGGGCAAGGAGATAGTTGGCCAACTTCATGGAGTTGCCCTTTCGTTCCCTATACTGTGATCTCGGAGTTGGTATATTAAGTTAGGGGGGTGTGGACAGCAGAGCCCTACATGTTGGGGTGCGTGGGGGGCAAAGTCCCCCACCTGTTTACGGTGTTAAATTATTTTTTTTAGTGAACGGCCGTGTAAGTTTTTTCTCTAGGGAGAAATTCGATTGTGGCTGGTCGCTATTTTCAGGTTTCATGCATTATGTGTCGACTTTTATGTAGTCACACATATGCACTTTCAGTGTTATAATATAGACCCAATTTTTTTTGCTTCGTCATATTTTGTGAAACAGTCTGAAGCACAGACGGAACATAATATAATACTAAGAGCTCAAATTTAGCAAATGAGAATACTGCATTTGAGTTATAATACACCAAATAAAATAATGGTAGCAAAAGGAAAGATATAGGAGTAAAGTACTGCAGATCCTGAGTGAATGATGTAGGATCCTGGGAATGCAGAATGGTACAGCAAAGAGGGAAGCAAATAAAAGATTTGGAAGAAATCTTCTATAGTCCTATAAGATGGACATGGGAAGCACAATAGTTTGGAATATAATGTGATGTGGTGGGATGAGAAAGGGAAGAGCTCATTACACTGCCAGTGTTAGCAGTTGTTACAAAAACAGTACTTGGAAGGAAAGGGAGAATGTCACATATAACCAAAATGGAAAGCTTGCATGCAGCATATTCAACATTAATAAGAAGAGCTGAGCACTATTACGAAATGAATGTACTAGAGAGAAAGTCACAAAGTTGGAACTTAGTGATACAATTTTATTGGAACTTGGATGAAACTAGAAGGTTACAATGTAATCCAGATATTAAGTAGAAGATAAGAAGTGTACATAATAGAATGAACAGAAAATAAAGAAACTATTAAAAGTCTTGGCTATCTATGAATATGTATATATTATTTTTTTTTCAAAAAAAACATTTTTATTTTGTTTTCATTATAAACATATGCAAATGAACATATAACAAATACAATAAAACAATAACAAAACTATTTACAATATTTACAGTCATCCATGATAAACAATCATTTTATCCATGAGAAGTTATAAGTATTTGTTCAAAAGGTTTTCAATTTTTGCCATGCTATTGTTTTGTGAGTAATGTTATGAGTTCTATAACACATGGTTTACAGTTCTTTTTTACAAACTACTTTTGCTAAATTAATAAAATCTTTAAACATCAAATCTTGTTTACTTTTCCAGTTCAAAGTAATAACTTTTCTGGCAATTGCAAGAATTGACCAGAGTAACTGAATCTGAGATTTAGGCATTACATTAAGTATAGGAACATTGAATAGGATTAGTGAGTTAGAAATATAACAATTATCAGACCATAAAGCATTTACAAAATATCTGAAGTCTTTCCAGTATTGAACAACAGTTCTACATTCAATGAACATGTGAACCCAGTTCGCCTCTACTTATTCAGCTCATTTCCATTTACTTTCACTGTTTTTGAGTATAAGATGTATTTTATGTGGAGTATAGAAACTCCTGTTCATAAATTTCCATGTATACAATCTCCAATATAATGAAGAAGAGGTACCATATGTAGAATTCAATAACATTTTTTTGGATTCATCAGATATTTGTTCGCCATTAATCTTTACATAGTAATTCCAAATATCTAAATCAAACTTTAGAGTGTCTTCTCTTAGTATCGTATAGATAGGTGAGATACTTAATTTTTAATTATCTGTCTTTTCAAGACACCTAATAAAAAGCTGAACCAAACTAGATATAGATTATGTCCCTAGGTTGATTGATACTCCCATTTTGTTTTCTGTAAACTGCTGTAATGAGTGTATAAATAACCAACTGTCTTGACTATTATCAAAACTGCATAACAGAGAGTTTAGTGGTTTAACACTCTTATTTTCAATAAATGTATGCCAGAATATCAAGTTATTTTCCTTTAATTTTTGCATTGCATTGATGTTAAAAGAATCTAGGCAATCACGGGAGTATGCTAAAGGGAATATAAGAAATAGAAATTGTTTAATGTTGTAATTACAATCAATTATATTTTAAAGTTATTAAATATTTGATTAATGCCATAAGAAAAATTATCAAACTTCTTATTAAATAAACAAAATTCATATAAAAGCCAATGAACATTACTTATTCCATATTGTTCCTTAAATTAATTTTCTGTAGTTCTGACACCAGTTATATGAATCTCATGTATTGTTTTCCAGCCAGATATATATAGGTAGGTGTGAGCCAATGTAATAATACATTAATTATAACTGATATGGAATAAAGATATAAGCTAGGGAATGCTATCTCATTACTGTAACAAGCTATAATGTGCCATTTATATGCAATCCTAGGTTTTAAGGGGAGCCATAAAAAATTAAGTAGCATGGAATCTAATTTTGTAAATAAGTTTTTGGGATGGGGCAGTATCAATGACTGTATATAAAACAAAATTTTAGGTAAAATTATCATTTTAATTAAAGAGAGCCTATCCTCCATTATGAAGAACATTCTACTCCATCTTTTTATTAGTTCACTAATGGTGGTTATTAAATTATTGTAATTTAGTTTAACAGACTCTTTCCATGTACTCTTTATACTGACACTCATCTATTCTAATACATCATTCTCCCAATTAAACAGGCTATTCTCTCTTAAGTTTTTGTTGATGTTTTTGTTAATTAGTAATGTTTTGGATTTATTATGATTAAATTTAAGCCCTGAAATTCTTTCAAACTCGCTTAAGGTATTTATAACATCATGCAAAGAACCATCAATATAATCGAATGTTAACAATATATCATCAGCAAATAATTGTATCTTAGGACCATAGTCCTTATTAATTTGAAAGATTTTTACATTTTGCTTGTTTCTGATATATGTAGCAAAAGGTTCCATTGAAAGAGCAAACAATAATGGTGACAGAGGACAATCCTGTCTAGTTCTCTTGAGGATTTCTAGCAATGAGGATAGACATAATCTGATTTTTCACATAAGCTTGTGCCCCACTATAAATTGTTATTAATAAGTTGACAAAATCTGAGGAAAATTCAAAACTAATCATAGTTCTTTGTTGATAAGACCAACTAGTAGGATCAAAAGCCTTTTCTATGTCTAGGCTGATAATAGTAGTTGTTTTTTTGTATTTGCATGCTATGTCTATTAATGATAGTAATTTAATAATGTTATCTTGCACTTTTCTATGAAGAATGAACCCTGTTTGGTCATTATGTATCAGATTGGGTAATATTTTCTTTATCCTATTAGCTAATATTGTCATGAAAATTTTATAATCAGTGTTTAGTAATGAAATTGGACTATATGAATCACAAGATTTGGAATCCTTACCTTGTTTTAATATGGGGAGATAATTGAGTATTTACATGATGGAGGTGTTATACATTTTTGCTTAACCATAGTAAAGACACTCATCATTTTCTTTATTATATATTCAGGAAAAATCTTATATAGTTCAGGAATTATTCCATACAGCCATGGAGCTTTATTATCTTTTACATTTTTATTTGCTCTTTCACTTTTGCTAGTGTTATTTTGTTTATTTAATATGTTATTTTGTTGCACTGACCCATTAGTAGTTATATTTTCTTGAATAAAAGTATTTATTACATAATCTGTCTCCAAACGTGTTGTGTTATTATTTATATCTTTATAGTAGATTTTAAACATTTCTTATATGCCCATTAAGTTAGATGTGCTCTTAACTGAACCATCACTTTTAAAGTTAATCCCATTAATAAGATTTTGATTGCTTATTTTTTGGATCTTACTGCTATTTTATGTAGATATTTGAGATTTACAGCATAAGATTGTAATTTCAATTTTTTCCAGGTTTATGGCTACCTTATGATTCAAAACTTCTAAGTACTTTTGATTTAACTTAGTAATTTCGTTATGTGCTACTTTGTTATTTGGTTTTGCATCCATTTTATCTTGTCTATTTTTTTGTAATTCTAAAAGTTTTTTGTCCCACTCTCTCCTTTTTTTAAGGTGCCAAGATTTAATTCTGCCATATATATAAACTTTAAAGGTGTCCCATAGTATAGTATCAGTCACTTCACCATTATCATTTGTTTCCATAAACGTGTCTATTTCTTTCATTATCCATTCCCTAAAGTCATTTAACTTACTTATGTAAGCAGGAATTTTCTGTAGAAATCTTAAATCATCTGTATGTGTAGTTCATGTAAAGATTATAGCATTATGGTCCGAAAGTGGGCAAGTCATTATAGATATGTCACTTATTTTAGAGTATACATTATTTGATACAAAGACCTTATCAATGTTTGTTTGTGTACCAAATTGATATGAATAGTGAGTACAGAATAAGGAATAATGTTCTCTTAGATCATATATATCTTTAAGGTTCATCTGGTTTGTAAAATCATTTAACCTTTTGGCTTGAGATGTTAAGTTTTATTTTACCATTTTTAGAAATATCATCGCCTGATAATAGGCAGTTAAAATCACCTGTTGCTGTAATTTCCCCTTTTGCAGTTAAAGTAATCAGGTCCAGATATTTGTCAACATATTTAGTACTCAGTCCTTGTATCCAGTATGTATTAATCAAAGTATAATACGTCCTACTGATTTCCAAAATAACCATGCTTAGCATCCCATCTTTATCTGAAATTGTATCTATAATTCCTAGCATAGTATAAGTATTTTTCCATAGAATAAGAGTGCCCCTTCTCTTAGTCTAAAAACATGAATCAGCCAGAATGGTATTGCCATTAAATGAGTATTTTTGTAGATCTTTTTTTAATAGATGGGTTTCCTGTAAAAATGATCTGGGCTTTATACATTTTGATATATTTAAGCAAACCAGCTCTTTTGACATTATTGTTCAAACCATTAATATTTAATGATAAACATTTATAAGGCATTGACTATAATGTGTATGTTATTACTAACTGAAAGACCTTTCTTCCATGTTGACTTGAAATCTACTGAAAACTTACTTATCATGGATGCTTAACATGTATTAAGCACTACTTTCAAAAACCCAAAGCTATTTACAAACACATACATTTAAAAATAAAGTTTCTGGTTTAGTTAAAAACTTAACTAAACCATCCATCTACCACCTCTCCAATACCAAATGACACAAATTATCCATCTCTGCTTAGAATATAATATAAAAACAAAAAAGAAAAGCATTATGAAAGCAACTAAAGAAATCTGAATTCATGAAATATACATTAGAATGAGAGTGTCCAATATATCTGAAGCTATATGAATATGTCACATATGATAATAGCACCTCTAATACATAGATATGTCATAAATACACAACAGATCAAAGTATGTATAAACATTTGAAGCTGACAGTAAAGAAGATTGTCATTATTTCCAAGACTTTTCAAGAAACATCAGATAATTTAACCATTTTGTCAGTCATCTAGCTAACATTTTTCATGTAAGGAGCTGTTGAATATATATAAACACTTATTATAACATAGCTATTATATTTTGCAATTATACACATATTACTCATATGTATTAACAATATCTATGTTGACGTCTTTCATCAGGAAGGGGGGGGGAGAGAAAAGGGGCCTCACAACTCTCTGTTTAGTTACTAAAGGTTTAGTTATATAACATACTTCTGATGGCAATATGCATAATGAATTTTCTAATGCAGCTTCTAGTTCACTTGATGTCATAGTGGCAATGAATCTGCAGAATGTATGCGTCTATAAGAGAACATAGACATTTTTAAAGGAGTTAAACACTTTTATCAGAACTAATTATTTACCATTTAAAATATCTAGTGAAGGATAACAGAATTTCAAGAGAAAATAATTCTAAGTACAACCATTTAACAAGTTCAAAAGGTCAAATGATGTCATCACTGTTGTTTCCTAAAGCTGCAGCTTCATAAACTTGCTAAAAAAGTATCTAAATAGGCTCATGCACAACAGACATTGTCTCTTGTTCTTCTTTCAGCTTTTCCTGGTTAGGGGTTGCCACAGTGGAACTTCGGTCCGCTAATGATTGGCAGTAGATTTTTATGGTGCCAAGGTGCCAGCTCGATGCCCAACCTTCAATGAAGGCACGCCCATTCTACGCATGTCTTTCGAATGCCACTCAACTGCGGGAAGGACATGCAGACTCCACACAGAAGGCGCTCCAGCTGAGAATCGAACGGGAGAACCTCTTGCTGTGAGGCAACAATGCTATCGCTGCACCACTGCGGTGAAGAAAAAAGCATTTTTGGCAGTAAATTCAGATCTTGAAGCTTTTAGAGTTTACAGAAAGCAAAAAAACACTCAAGCTGCCTTGTCAGTGCATGTCATGAATCTCCACAATGAGAACAGTCACACAGAGTACCAGTTTTTTCACAAAACATCAATATTATGAAAAAAATAACCCTTTCATATAAAAACAGCTATTTAGAAGTAACAACAGCTGCCTCAAATCACAAATCATATTATAACATTTCAATCATTTACCCATCAGTTAACCAGGCCAGAGAGAGAAAAAAGGAACCTAGTATATATAGATATATATATATATATATATATATATATATATATATATATATATATATATATATATATATATAAACGTATATTTCGCTATCTATAAAACACAACTAATGTACTGTATTAATGTTTAAATGTATCTAAACAAAGTGTCTAAAACATCTAGTTAGCAACACTAATCACAAACACCTTGTTACCCCACCACTGACCCACTAGAAAAAAATAGTCTTTGGTATTGTCAAATTATACTATTACTGAAGAATTAGAAGACATACATCATTTGTAGTTATTTAAAAGGAAATGTATGTAAAGTACTTATAATGGGGAAAGAAGAGAAAAGGAACACTGATAACAAAAAAGAATAGGAAGAAAGGAGAGAGAGAGAATGTTATTTAAATACTTAGTACTATATGTAATTAGAAGAAGTAGATATAGAAAGGAAAAGTGAAAGTTAATAATAAAAATGATTCACATTACCTTACAGTATACAGACTTTCCAGAATCAAATATATTATGATTCATAAAACAAAGCATTTAAAATTAGAAGGAATTTATTCATTTGTCCTTTAGTTTCTTAGTTTTGTTTTCTCCTTCCTTCACAGACCATCCATTTTTTGTTGCCTGTCTCTTCAAACTCTGGGATGACCATTCCATTTCTTCTATGCCTGACAGTATTTTGTTATTCTGGATAAATTCTACTGCTTCTTGTAGGGAATCAAAGATCTTCACTCCTTCTGGCAAGGTGATTTTTATTCTTGCAGGAAAAAGAATTTAGGCTTTAATATTGGATTTTTTCAAGGACTTAATTTAGAGAAACACACTCCTTTCTTCTGGATATAATAGTAGTGGTGTAGTCATTGTCAAACTGAATAACTTTTTCACCCATCTTGATAGGGGAATTAGTCCAAGCTGATTTCAGCACTAAGTCCTTGTCTTGCGAGGAAAGAAATCTATCTACTATAGACCTGGGGTTAGATGAACTCAAAGATTAAGCTGGATTTGCCAGGGACCGATGAGCCCTCTCATTTCCAAAAGAGAGGGATTCAGGCATGTTTAGTGCTGATGAAAACTACTTATTGAGGAACTGAATCATGTTAGCACCCTCTTCTTTCTCAGGAATTCCATATATTCTTATGTTATTCTTCCTTGATCTACTTTCAAGGTCTTCCAGTTTCTCAGTCAACCTGGTGTTTTGTTTCAGAAGAAATTAATTGTGATGTTCATTTTCTGTCACTCTAGAATCTAGGTCAGTTATTGTTTCCTGTAAGGCAAGAATCTGTTCAGATTGCTTTTTACTATTCCATTTAGAAGTTCCAGTTGTTTACTGCATTCTTGTTTGATAATATCCATTTTGTTTTTGAATTTGTCCATTGATAATGACAGCTCTTGGATGTTTGTTGTTATAAGATGTAGTTCTTTCTTCAATGCACTCTCCTGGTGTGGGTTTTTTGAGTTGCTCATCTTGAAATCTCCAGTAGAAAGCTTTTTGACAGGAATAATTAAAAAATTCTCTTGATTATGTATTAATTTTTAGAAAATAATAAAGAGTCTATGTTAATCTAACTTTCAGTATACTTTTAGTTAGATTTTTCTAAAAATTAAAGTATATTTCCTGTCAGGATATTAAATCTAAGCAGAGCTATGGATTTCTGCTGCTATCAGACTGGCATCTTGGCCACACCCCTATATATTATTTTTGAAAAATAGATATTGTTACTAAAATTGTACAGATGATGGGTAAGAATGTGAGTTTTATAGTTGTTTTGCTATATATATATATATATATATATATATATATATATATATATATATAATATTTTTCTATTTATATGATGCATATTAAAATGCGTTTATCTTGTCAGAAAACTGATAAAAATGATATGTTAAAAAGACACATACACACAC
The DNA here is from genome assembly GCF_019279795.1 of Protopterus annectens. Lineage (NCBI taxonomy): Eukaryota > Metazoa > Chordata > Ceratodontiformes > Protopteridae > Protopterus > Protopterus annectens. Next base: position 426,552,776 of record NC_056725.1, read on the forward strand.
ACACACACACACACACACACACACACACACACACACACACAAAATCAAATATGTGCTAAGCAGCAAATGCCTTTATTTTAATGATACAGAATGAGATAAATAATATTATAATATTTTATTCCTGAATATGAAGCTATCTTTAAACAATGAATTCTTATTTATTTTATTTATTTATATAATTATTTATTTACTTGTCCTTTGTTAACCAGTTAAATCCCACTAGGCTAGGGGCCTCTTTTCAGTGAAAGTGGTATTTATATTACTAGAGGAAATCTGGCTAGGGCATCAGGGAACTTCCCATACTCTTTGCAGTAGGGGGTGAAGATTGATTGTTACACATCCTGAATTCCTGATTACTGTCCAGGCATAGAGGCAGCCAGGAGGAACAGGGAGAAACATGCCTGCTGAGAGCCAAGGCATTTTGGATGCTAAATGTGTTGAAAATTAAGAAAAAAAAATCATAGAATCACCACCAGAAATGTTTTCAGGCAATGTGGGAGCAGAAAAAACATTGTCTGCTGATGGTGAGGAGATTGGGAAGGAGATGGAGCTAAATGCAGTCGTGGAGATGGATTCAGAAGACAGTTTCTAGAAAAACCTGTTTGAAATGGCAGAAACAGCAGAAAATGTATTTCAACCTTCCAGTCTGGAGGGTTGCAGGATGAGTATCTGGAGGAGCTAGTTAACCAGAGTGGCCAGAAAGTGGAACTGCTATATCCTGGAGTGACATTATGGAAAAAATAGAAGAGGGAGAAAAAGAAATGGAAAAAGAGGCAGAGAAAGTTCCAAAAAAGTCCTATGCTCAACCAGTAGAAGAAAGAGCTAAGGAGAAGACAGAGATGAAGGAAGTAAAGAAAAAAATATTTTGTTAGGGTGAAAGAGGTAAAAAAAAGGCCTGGACAGATATGAGGTATGGGACAATGTTATTGTACCTCTGGAAGTAAAAGCTGAAGAGGTAAGAGCTTTAATTTTAATTAACAATGAGACTTTTTGTGACTTGTTTTTTGAAACTGTCCAGGCTATGGAAAATGTTTTGGGGCCTACGAAAAAAAAAAACAGACTTTCCATAGACAGAATATGTCGTGCAAGCCTTTTTCAGGCAAAAAAAAAAAAAAAAACTTGATTCAGTTTAGAACTGAAGTGGGGAGCAAATGAACTGAGAAAATATTTGTTGAGAATATGTAGAGGAGTGGTGGACACTATTACAATCTATAATGAAAGAGGATTATGGACTGGGGGTTGGGAATGTGGAATAATTTTAAAAAGGGAAAATGACAATATCATACACTTACCTAGTATTATTAATGTGCATGGCAATATAGGTTTTATGAGGTACAGAGGACTACCAAACACTTGTTATTTTTGTGGAAAGAATGATCATTTAATTAATGAGTGTGACAAAAAATATGTTATTTATGTGCTCAGACAGGTCATAGTGCAAAGAAATGTAAACTGTAAGGTAAGAAATATGGTAATACAAGATATTCATGGTTAGAATGTGAGGTAGAATACAAGAAAATGAAAATAAAAATGAAATTATACAAGAAAAACATAGAAATGGTATTTATATTTAAAGGGAAAGAAAAAGAAAAAGGAAAAGAAAAAGAAAGGGAGACAGATGAAACAAGTGAAGAAGAGTCAGAGTTGCATATAGTTAAAGGCAAGAAAAATTCAATAGGAAAGAGAGTTAGGGAAAGAAAAAGAAAATTTAAAAATATAATGGTAAGAGAGAATAAGAAAGGTGAGGGATAAGAATATTATTCTAATAACTGTTCTATAAAGCTGGAAATATCAGCTTTGAACTTGAACGTTAAGAGAAGAATTAGTATTTTACAATGGTGTGCTGCAGTAGATGATCAAGTAAGAGTGTTAGAAGACATTGAATGCTAATAGAAGAAGGAAAGGCACAAACAGAAAAATCTGGAATATAAGCAAATAAACATGCTCAGGTATATGTATACTATGCCAAAAAAAATAAAATATTAGATATTAAAATAGTAGAACTGGGCCGAATAACAGTAGTAGATATAAGATGGAAAATATGTATATAGACTAATAGCTTTATATGCATATATGACAAAAAAAATTGAAACAATGTTTAAAAACATACCTAATTATGCCTGTGTTAACATGGATACAATAATAGGTGCCTTTGTAATTTGAGAAATAAAAAGAATAGTTGTGCTGTTAAAATGGTTACCGAAATTACAAGAAGTGGAGAATTAAAAATATGGGAAAATAAACACTAGGCTTGCAAAAATAAATGAAATTAAGATGGAAATTGGTTACTTTTTGATATTAGAAGGCATAAAGTTACACAAAAAGGAATTAAATATAATGAGTTCTCTGATCACATGGTGATTTGGATAAGAATTCATGAAAATAATGGCATATATTAAAATAGGAAAAGGCATAAAAAGAGTTAATGAAAAAGAGTCAGATTCAGGAGAAAGAAAATAAATTACAAAAGTATTACAACAGCATATCAGTATGAGATATTTTTATGAAAATTGGACAATATGGTGGTTTCAGTATAAAAAGAAATGCAAAAAAGTTTTTTAGAATGTATAGAAAAGAAAGGGAAAAAAGAAAAAAAATGGAATACAAAATATTAAGTCAAAAATATTTAAAGACTTGATAGAGAAGAAAAAATGTTTTATGAAAAAGGAAAAAGAATTACATAGAATAAATCACAATAAGGTTAACAAATTGTTATACATTGTTATATCAGCAAAATATTACTTACAATGAAAAAAAGAAGTAGCACCATACTTATTTAAGATAGTAAAAGAAGGAAATATAATAAGAGAATTAACAAATAATAAAGATAAGAAACAAGCTAAAAAACAAGGAGAAATACATGAAATAAAGAATATGTATTTCATTTATATAGTAAAACAGAAGTTAACATAGAATAAATTTATAATGGTGAAAAATTAAATAAGGCAAATAATGAATATTTCAACAGAAAAATAAATATAAATGAGTTGAATGAGATCTTGAAAGATATTAACATTAATTCAGCTACAGGTTTGGACAGAACTGAATATAGCATGTATAAAGAAATGTATGACTGGCAAAAAATGGTGTATATAGAAGTAATGAATGAGTGGCTAGAAAGAGGAATTAAGTATAAAGAAATTTGTACAGGTGTGATAAATTTTATATTAAAGAAAGGAGATAAAGATGAAAAAAAAGGGAGACCAGTTACACTGAATAATACAGATTATAACATTTTCATGAGAATAGTAGCTAAAAGACTACAATGCAAAATAGAAAGATTATATGATCAGAATTTGTTTGGGAGAAAAGGAAATGGGAGTCAAGACCTATTGTGGATAATAAGGGAAGTAATTGATGATATTATTAATAAAAAAGTTGAAACAAAAATCGTGACAGGTGATGTCAGTAAGGCATATGCTAATATTCAGTATAAAGCATTTTTGGGAATTTTACAAGCATACAACATAAATGAAAAAAAATTACAACTAATTAAATCAATATATGAAAATAATTATGTGAAATTGAATGTAAATGGTTGGATTGGGGAAGATTTGAAAATAGAGTGTGGCATAAAACAAGGATGTCCTGCATGCAGTATGATCTTTGCTATAATCATGAACACAGTAGTAATGAAAATTAATAAAATGTCAAGTAAGGGAGGATATAGAATGATGGAGGAAATACAGTTACTAATAGTGTATACTTATGCTGATGATACTGTAGTCATAGCAAAAAATAAAGACTGGATGGAAAAAATAATAAAAAGTGAGTACACGGTTGAAGAAAATTGGTTTAAGCATAAATAAAGAGAAAAGCAAAGGATTTAGGTATGACGGTATTATAGAAAGTGTGCAATATAATGAAAAGAGTATAGATATTTTAGGAATAGTATTTGGAAGAACAGAATACAGACATGAACAATAGGATAACGTTATTAAAGAAATCAAAGACATGATCACATTCTGGAAGACATATAGGCTTTCATACAAAAAGAAAGCAATAATAAACACCATAATAATAGGTAAAACAGCTTATATTGCAAATGATTATATGATGCTAATGAAATATGAAAAGAAATTATGCAGACATTTTTTTCTTTTATTTGGGGGTCAAGATTGAACCCGGTTAAGAGAGGAATTTTATATATGAAAGATAAACAAGAGGGATTGAGACCTATAAATCCAATTATGTATGTAGCCTCTTTAACTATGTATAAATTACTAAAAGGAATAATGAAAAATAATAAAGATTTGACAGAAACAGTAATGTATTGTAAATATATAGAAATCTGGGAAGAAATGGAAATGAAAAACGAAGTAAAAGTGTTATTAATGAAGACATAAAAGGATTTACAGTAAAATTTTATTGTGGAAATTAAAAAAAGAATGTGATAGGAAAGAACAAAAAGAATGGTACATTAACATTATGATATCTTTTTATCTAGTGGCTCCATGGAAAAAGTTAGAGATAGATAAGAAGAAATCAGCAATGATGAGAAGCAGAAATTATAAAAGAATTAAAGAATGCAATGACTTTTTGTGGAGGTTGTCCTTAGGAAAATTACCAGTAAAGGAAAATATTTCATTCAAGAGAAAACAGAACAGAATAAATGTAAAGAACTGGAAACTACAGAACATGTTTTTTTAAAATGTGAGAGAATTCAAAAGCTGTGGAAAGAAGTATGTAAACGTGATTTGATTAAAAGTTATTTAAATTTGAAATGTTAAACATGGAAATGATAGAGTATAGGTTTTATGGGACAAGATCCCAGAATGAAGCTAATAAAATGGACAGAATCATATTCTATATAACATGCACTATATGGAATGAAAGACTTAATGAAATCAGATGCAATGGAGAATGGACATTGTCAAAAATACTGGAAAAAATATAGTTTTAGTTGTGGGTAAAATTGTGGGGGAATACTTAAAATGGAAATATCAATATATTGAATGATGTTAAAATATGTAAATATTGTAAATATGTAAAAATATGAATTGTATATATTTATAGAAATAAAAAAAACTATTCTTTGGAGCTGCTAGATGGTGCTGGAGGGCTCCTATAGCAGCAAGGAAGAGGCCTATAGGAAGGAACAACATGGAGGAGGAGAGAAAAGCCAATGAAAGTTTGGAGGTGGAAAATGAGAATTTGGAGAAAATTTGTTCAATATGGGGCTTCAGAATGTAAACAAAGATTCCTGAGTGGTGGATGTTATAAATGAACAGTGTTTAGCTATCTCCATGGAGAAAGAAGTAAGTGAGTCTGTCAAACTGGTGCAGATAACAGAAACGGTGTCAGGAGGGCTTGCAGATGATGTTCTGTTAAAAATAATTGAGAACGATTATCCCAGTGACACTTCTGCTGTTTCATGGGGCGAGATGGCAGATAACTTTTTTGAAAGTGCTGAGGATTTTAATGTTGAAAAGAAACCAGGTGATGTGGTGGCAGAGAGTGCACCTTTTAAAACCTTTGCAGTAGTGCTAGAAAGTAAAAGAGGAAAGAGGCAAAAAACTGAGAAGGTGTCTGGTTTGAGGCAACAGATAATGTAGTAATTAAAACATATGTAACAGTGACAACAGGTGAAAATGGACAGCAGCAATAAACAGGAAATAAAACTGCTTTTAAAAGAAGAGGAGACCAACTGGGAGAATAATAACAAAAAATTACAATATAATAGACTATAATATATATATATATATATATATATATATATATATATATATATATATATATATATATGGGTCTACTTCATATGACCTAAATTTCATTTGACTGAAATTCATTTTACTGTGACCAAAACACTGAAAGTTCAAAATACTGAAAACTCATTTGATTAAAACTTATAACACTGACACATTAAAGTAAAAGGCAAATGCCCTTTTCCCCACTGTAGCGTGTTCCTGGAGTTAGTATATATAGTTGGGGAGTATGGGGGGCAAAGCCCCCCACATACTTTATACATTTTAAACCATACAAATGGACATTTATAACTGCAATGAATAACTCTTTGCAGAAAAAAAATTTACCTAAACTATGTGGGGGGCATCACCTCCACACCCCTCAATGTGGGGGGCTGTGCCCCCCCAAATATATATACTAACTCCAGGATCACACTACAGTGGGGAAAAGGGCATATACCTTTTACTTTAATGTGTCAGTGTTATGAGTTTCAGTCAAATGAGTTTTCAGTCTTTTGAACTTTCAGTGTTTTGGTCTCAATCAAATGAATTTCAGTCAAATGAAATTTAGGTCATATGAAGTAGACCCATATATGTATGTATATATATATATATATATATATATATATATATATATATATATATATATATATATATATATATATCATATGAAATTATGTATGAGGCAGTTTGGTAACTGTTCTGTGTGTTAAAGTGCAAGAAATTCATATTTATGGGGACATGATGAAATGAGGTATTTAGAAGTATAGATTAAAAATGATTCTGGTCTGGCAGCTTAGGATATGGGGGAAGAGATTAAGCAAAAGATAATGCAAAAATTGAGAAAATAGAAGCTGTGTTATATCGATATGGATAGTAAGGATACAAGCAGTTAAAATGTTTTGACTCTCATTAGTCTTATATGTCAGACATATTTTTATTAACCAGAGGAGAAGTTGTGGATAGCAATTAATAAAGAACTGAAGGACTTTATCTGGGAGGGGAAGACAGCAAGAGTCAAGTGGAATAAACTGATTCTACCAGTAGAACATGGCAGATTGGGATTACCCAATTTGAAATGTTATTTCAAAGTTGTATAGCTAAGGCTCCTATACACAGCACAAGTAGAAAGCTATAATTCAAAATGAAAAGGGATGATGATGAAACAGGAGGATGTTCAAGAAACAAGGAGAGACTGGAATTTTGGATGCAGGCCATCAAGGAGAATAACAATAATCATACAGCATTTTATATCTATAAAGTAGCAGAAAGTATCCTAAAAACTAAGCCAACATGGTGATGGAGAAAGGAGATTCTGCCAATATGGATGGCTGCAATTAAGAATGTAGACAATAGGCAAGAGGGGGCTGGATTTTTTTGGAGAAAACTGGCAAAGTAACCAATGTATTGGGAACAAATAACTAGAGAGGGAAAGATGATAGAATGGAAAGACACAAAGAAATTATTTAGACTGCAGGTTAGAGATTGCCTTCTCTGTCAATGAGTGATATCAGAGTATAGACAAAGAGAAAGAAATTGGGGGTCCTAAACAAAAGGCCATCACTTGTAGAGTTTTTAGTAGAATCTAGAACAGAAGCTACCATTAAAAAGGAATAATTAGTAGAGCATGTAAAATATTGCATGATAACTATAAGAATTAATCAGAAGATGTTAGAGAGGACTGGGAAGAGAGACTGGATAAGCAATTCATAATGAAACAATGGGAGGATATATGCATGTCTCCCAAATATGCAACAAAATATAGAAGATTTAGGATTTTTGCTTGGAAATCTACACATATATATTTTTATACCTCAAGTAGTCTCCAGAGAATTTTTATTCAGGTAGCAAGTAAATGTTGGAGGTGTGACAGGAAGAAAGAGGTAATTAGGAACACCTTTTTTGGGAGTGTGATGAGTTGGTGGACTTTATGGATTCCCTGCAGGATGCAGTTTCAGAGATGCTGGGTGAGCAGATTGGTGTGACAAGGGAGATGATTTTTCTGAGCTATGATACAGAATTGGAATTACCTAGACATGATAAGGCATTGCTGTGTCTAATTAAGGTGTTTTCATTTATAGAAGTTCATAATTGCCTATATTGTAAGCGATGGTTTGATTTTCTGTGACTTAACATTTGAAACTGATGGACTGATGATTAAATCTGTGGAATTGTATAACAAAAATAAGGACATTTATATGAGGAACAATTACTTGTTTTCTGGTAGTAACTTAAATTTTCAAAAAGATGCTACCTTGCAGATTAGAACTGATGAACTGGAAAAAGAGGATGTTAAATATATATGCAGGGTCTGTGTGAAACTGCTGATAATATAGTGATAGTTAGAGATGAGAGGAACTTATAGAATGAAGGGTGGATTTTGGAAGCAGTTTTAAAATGTGAAAAATTGTGAAAAACTTGCCAAGTGTTATTTTTGTGACTAGTCATAGAGGGGCAGTAAGATATGCTGGCCAGCCTAAATCACATTTTTTATGGGGACTTTTCTCATTTAATTGATAATTGTAACAAGGTACAATGTGACCAATGTGAGGAGAAAGGACATACAGCAAGAAGATATGTGCCTGAATGCAAGTTCTATAGAAAAAGGGACACTTTTGGATGGATTATCAATAGCAAACATTAAATAATGAAAAAAAAAGATGAATGGAAAAAACATACATGGGGAAGGACATTAAGAGGCTGGGGAAGAGGGTGAACTAGGTGAAGAAGAAACAGTAGAAGACAAAAAATATTGGGGGAAATGAGGAGAGAGAGTACATGCAGTAAGAGAGGTTAGTAGAGGTGGTTGATATTAATAATTTTTTGAAGTTCTAGCGAGTGAAAAACCCGATTCTGAGGGTCAAGGATTGTTCATACATAAACCCAGGAAAAAATATACAATTGGGGAAAGAATAAAAATAAGAAAATTAAAATTTAAAAATATTTCCCTTAAACTTAAAAAGAAGAAAAAACAACAGTTTTAGAGTACTTTCAGTAAAAGTGAACAGTATTATTAACACTTTAAGAAAAATATGGATACTAAAATAGTGTGCTAAATGGGAAGATGATGTTATTCTGCTACAGGATGCAAAATTTCTAATAAGTGATGAAAGACTGCAAATAGAAAAATTGTGAGGTGGGAATATAGTATGGAAATTAGGAAGGGAACATTGTTTTGAAGTGGCTGTGTTATATAAAAAAAGAAATACTAGATGTAATGTTGGTAATGATGTGAAGGTTAACTGTTGTGGATGTGAGGTGGAGAGAACATGTTTATAGAATTATAGCGTTATATGAATACATAACTAGCAAAATAAGAGAGAATATGTTTAACCAGATATTAGACTGTGGTGGTTAACATCAAAATTATAATTGCAGAGGACTTTGTGATTCATAGCAAAAATGTAAAAAGAAAGGGAAAAGTACAGGAAGTGACAAAATATATTTAATTAGTGGCGTGAAACAAAAGTCAATTATCTTATAGAAGGGGGCTTTGATCTAAAACTGATTATTTTGTATTATCAGAAGGCTTAGTGTAGCAGATGGTGATACAGTTGAGATTTTCTTAGACCATTTAGTAATATGAATGTGATGAAGGTGATGGAAGATAGGGAGTTTATTAAAATAGGAAGAGGAATAAAATAATAAATGAGAAATTACGGTATGAAATTGGAGAGTGGGAAGTTTTGGAGTTATGGCAGACTCATAACCATGAATGGCTTCTATAAAATTGGTTTGAATTGTAGATTGAATTTAAAAAGAAGTATAAAAAGTGTTTTTTCCAATGGTAAGATGATGTAAGAAAGGAAGAGAAAGTGAAGTATGGAAAATGAGTAGCAATGTATTAAAGAATTTAGGAATAACACAAGACAATGTTATGATATTGAAAAAGAAATATTAAAAAAATCAGGAAACAATTAAGGAGTAACTGTGTAGGCAGCTATATTATTTACAAAGGAGGAGGTATTTGAATATTTAATTAATTTAATTAAGGAGTAACTGTGTAGGCAGCTATATTATTTACAAAGGAGGAGGTATTTGAATATTTGGCTAAAATAGTAAAGGAGGATATTAGTATAATGAGGGAAATGAAAAATGTAAAAAGAGAGCTAAAAAGAATACAAGAGAAAATTATGAGTATTGCAGTATAAGATGAAAAAATATGTGTAAGAGTAAAGAGAAAGAAAATAAAACAGAAAGTACAGTAAAAAAAGCAATGTCCAGTATGAGTTAAGGAAGAATTTGAAAAATAAATTATTATTAGTGAAATGGATGAAGTACTTAGGAGAGTTTTTTTTAGTACTTAGGAAAATCAATGTTGATTCAGTATCAGGCCCAAATGGTATTGTATGGAATGTACAAAAAATAATGGATTAGCAAAGAGATTATTTTATAAATGTACTGAATGAGTGGTTATAACCCAGCCACTGGGGATGCACAAGCCAGTGCATTTCTTTGTGTCGGTCCCAAGCCTGGATTAATGGGGAGGGTTGCGTCAGGAAGAGCATCCGGTGTAAAACTTTGCCAAATAATTCATGCGGACAGCAATAAATATTTACATACTAGTAAGTGGGCTACTGTTGGCCGAAGGAGGAGAAGAGGTGAAAGGCATGGCCAAAGGCAGGAAGAGAGGAGAAAGGCTAGGGCTGTGGTAGTGAGGGTTGGAACTTTGAATGTTGGCAGTATGACTGGTATAGGGAGAGAGCTAGCCGATATGATGGACAGAAGGAAAGATGGTGTATTGTGTGTGCAAGTGACCAGATGGAAGGGGAGTAAGGCTAGGTGTATCGGAGGTGGGTTCAAATTGTTTTATCATGGTGTGGATGGGAGGAGAAATGGCGTAGGAGTTATCCTGAAGGAACAGTATGCTAAGAGTGTTTTGGAGGTGAAAAGAGTGTCGGATAGAGTGATGTTTATGAAGCTGGAAACTGATGGTGTAATGATGAATGTTATTAGTGCATATGCTCCACAAGTTGGGTGTGCGATGGATGAGAAAGAAAAATTTTGGAGTGAGTTGGATGAAGTGGTGATGACTGTACCCAAGGGTGAGAGAGTGGTGATTGGAGCAGATTTCAGTGGGCATGTTGGTGAAGGGAACAGAGGGGATAAGGAAGTGATGGGTAGGTATGGTGTTAAACAAAGGAATGCAGAAGGTCAGATGGTAGTGGGTTTTGCAAAAAGGATGGACATGGTTGTGGTGAATACGTATTTTAACAAGAGGGAGGAGCATAGGGTGACATACAAGAGTGGAGGAAGATGCACACAGGTGGATTATATCTTATGTAGGAGGCCAGTTTGAAGGAGATTGGAGACTGTAAAGTGGTGACCGGGGAAAGTGTAGTTAGGCAGCATAGGATGGTGGTTTGTAGGATGACTTTAGTGATCAAGAAGAGGAGGAGGAGTGTGAGGGCAGCACCAAGGATCAAATGGTGGAAATTGAAAAAGGGTAATTGTGAGGTGGAGTTCAGGGATTAGTTAAGACAGGCACTGGGTGGCAGTGAAGAGTTACCAAATAGCTGGGTAACTACAGCAGAGCTAGTAAGGGAGATGGCTAGAAAGGTGCTTGGTATGACATCTGAATAGAGGAAGGACAACAAGGAGACATGGTTGTGGAATGAGGAAGTACACGAGAATATACAGAGAAAGAGGTTGGCAAAGAAGAAGTGGGATTGTCAGAGAGATGAAGAAAGTAGACAGAAGTATAAGGAGATGAGGTGAATGGCAAAGAGAGAGGTGGTGAAGGCTAAGGATAAGGCATATGAAGAGATGTATGAAAGGATGGACACTAAGGATGGAGAAAAGGACCTGTACCAATTGGCTAGACAGAGGGACTGAGGTAGGAAAGATGTGCATCAGGTAAAGGTGATAAAGGATAATGATGGAAACATACTCACAAGCAAGGAGAGTACTTTGAGGAGTTGATGAATGAAGAGAATGAGAGGGAGAGAAGGTTGGATGATGTGGGGATAGTGAATCATGAAGTGCAATGGATTAGCAAGGAGGAAGAAAGGATAGCTATGAAGAGGATGAAGAATGGAAAGGCTGTTGGTCCAGATGACATACCTGTGGAAGCATGGAGGTGTTTAGGTGAAATGGCAGTGGAGGTTTTAACCAGATTGTTTAATGAAATCTTGGAAAGTGAGAGGATGCCTGAGGAATGGAGAAAAAGTGTTTTGGTACCGATTTTTAAGAATAAGGGTGATGTGCAGAGCTGTAGTAACTACAGAGAGATTAAATTGATCAGTCACAGCATAAAGTTATGGGAAAGAGTAGTGGAAGCTAGGCTAAGAAGGGACGTGATGATTAGTGATCAGCAGTATGGTTTCATGCCGGGAAAGAGCACTACAGATGCAATGTTTGCTCTGAGAGTGTTGATGGAGAAGTACAGAGAAGGTCAGAAGGAGTTGCATTGTGTTTTTGTAGACTTAGAGGAAGCATATGACAGGGTGCCTAGAGAGGAGTTGTGGTATTGTATGAGGAAGTCGAGAGTGTCAGAGAAGTATATAGGAGTGGTACAGGATATGTACGAGGGTAGTGTGACAGTGGTGAGGTCTGCAGTGGGAGTGATGGATGCATTTAAGGTGGAGGTGGGATTACATCAAGGATCAGCTCTGAGCCCTTTCTTATTTGCAATGGTGATGGACAGGTTGACAGACGAGATCAGACAGGCGTCCCCGTGGACTATGATGTTTGCAGATGACATTGTGATCTGTAGTGAGAGTAGTGAACAGGTGGAGGAGATCCTGGAGAGATGGAGATATGCTCTAGAGAGAAGAGGAATGAAGGTCAGCAGGACTAAGACAGAATATATATATGTGTGTGAATGAGAGGGAGGATAGAGGAATGGTGAAGATGCAAGGAGTAGAGGTGGCAAAGGTGGATGAGTTTAAATACTTGGGATCAATAATTCAGAGTGATTGTGAGTGTAGAAGAGAGGTGAAGAAGAGAGTACAGGTGGAGAAGAGTGTCAGGAGTGATTTGTGACAGACGAGTACCAGTAAGAGTGAAAGGAAAGGTCTACGAGAGGGTAGTGAGACCAGCTATGTTATATGGGTTGGAGGCAGTGGCATTGACAAAAAGGCAGGAGTTAGAGCTGGATGTGGCAGAGTTAAAGATGCTAAGATTTGCACTGGGTGTGATAAGGGTGGACAGGATCAGGAATTAGTATATTAGAGGGTCAGCCCAGGTTGGAAGGTTTGGAGACAAAGCCAGAGAGGCAAAATTGCATTGGTTTGGACATGTGCTGAGGAGGGATGCTGAGTATATTGGGAAAAAGATGCTAAGGATGAAGCTACCAGGTAACAGCAAAAGAGGAAGGCCTAAGATAAGGTTTATGGATGTGGTGAGAGAGGACATGCAGGTGGTTGTTGTGACAGAGCAATATGCAAAGGACAGGATGAAATGGAAACAGATAATCTGATCTGGCGACCACTAACGGGAACAGCCGAAAGAAGATGACAGTGACTGAATGGGTGGTTATAAGAAGGATTTGTTTATGATGGGCTATGTAGTGGGATATTAGAATTTATATGGAAGAAAGATGAGAAGAATGAAATAAAAAAAAAAACAGAGACCCATACACTAAATAACACAGATTATAAAAAATTATGAGAAAAATATGGAGGAGAATGAAAGGGGGGATGAAGGGTATGGAAGAAAGTTTATATGGTATAAAAGAGAAGGATATCAATAATTGTTACTGGTTGTGAGATAAATTGTGGATGGTATAAGTAAAAGAGAGGATGGGAAACTTATGGTATAGGATATTAGGAAGGTGTAGGACATGACGCTTTGTGGAATGTTATGGAGAAGGTGGAATAAGTAATAGGATTAGGAGAGTATGTATGTCAGCATCTCAAAATAATAGAGTGAGAGTATTAGTGAGTGGGTGGCTGAGTAAATAAATATGCATGAAGTGTGGTATAAAACTAGGATGTCCTATGACTAGAATATTGTTTGCATTGGTAATGAATGCAATAGTGAGTGAAATAGCTTATAAAATAAAAGATGCTAGAAAAGTGATGCAAAAGAGGTGGCTATTCCAGTAGTTTTGACATACATGGATGATATAGTTGTAGTCATTAAGGGCAAAATATCGATGAGGGAAATGTTGGTTTGTCTGAATGGATGCTTAAAGGAAATGGAATGACCTTGAATAAAGAAAACATTAAAAAGGACTGTGTATTTTTCAATGAATGAAGTACCTTAGCTAGGGATACAATTTGGGGAAAATGACACACAAACCCATATGTCACCCAGTGGAAAGCCAACTGTCTCACAGACAGGACCCAGGAAGTTAGAAATGGGGATTCCACCTCTACAAAGAGACCAATCACAAGTGGAGTCCCTCAGGGATCAATCCTTGGACCTCTCCTTTTTGACATTTACTTCTCAGAAGTCAAGGCAAATGTCAGTGGTCTCTAGCTGACTAAATTTGCAGATGAGTGCAAATTAGGAGCTGTCATTGAATCACACACCAACACAAATGTTCTCCAGGAGGGGCTGACACAGACAAACAACCGGTGTCAGATTCATGGACTAAAACTAAATGCCAAGGAAATGCATAACAGTATCCTTTGGGAAGTCATCCATCCCTGGTAACCATCATATTGACAACGCACCCCTTAGAGCTGACCCAATAGTTAGGGACTTAGGGACACACATAGATAGTAATCTAGTCTTTGATCATCACGTGTCTACAGTGGTGAGGAAATCATTCTATGTTGCACAACTTATAAACAAACATATGGCATCTAAGTCCAAGGAAGTCATTGTTCTACTGTATTCGGCATTCATCAGACCTATCATTGAGTACAATACCCCCTTTGGTATGTACCTAACCAGGCATATACAACAACTGGAATGTCCACAGAGGTTCCTCACTAAAAGAATGCAGGGCATAAGGAATATGTCGTATGCAGAGGGCCTCAAGGTCCTATCCCTGTATTCTGTCTCCTACAGGCTTTTGAGGAGAGCTCTATGCCTGGCATACAGGGCATTGTCAGACCTCACTCTGATGGACCTCCTGCATATCCATAAAACAAACAGTACCAGAATTACCCATTCTAAAGACTTAAACCTTGCCTGTGATATAAATAGGTCCTGCTGGAGAGATAGGTATGCATCCCAGAGACTACCCCATCTATGGAACAGGCTCCCCATCCATGTGAAGCAGAGTTCCTTCTTAATCCAATTCAACTGCAACTTGGACAACTAGATGGGAAACCAGAAATTCATCCCTGGTTTAGCACCTATGTCTCTGATGCAAACAGCTAACCTGTAAATGGTTCATCTCCCAGGCCCATGCTTACACTTATCAAGGGTATCAGAACTCATCATAAATTTGGGATGCATGGCTAGGCTTAAAAAGGCCCTTGTGGTCATTAGCCTACTAAACACCTATGAACCTATGATGTATTTTTGATCCATTTGTAAAACTTAATAAAATAAATGAAACAGGCGATGTATAGATTAGCATTAGGAGAAAAGTTTATCTGATGAATTTTGTATTATTGGTAAAAATAGCATATAGGTCAAATGTTTATATGATCTCAGAAAAATATGAAAAATAAATTGTGCAGCTGTTGTTTTCTTTTATATGGGGTTGAAGATTAAACCCAGTGAAAAGTGATGTGTTGTGTATGAGTGAAGATGAAGGGAGATTGGGGTTATTAAATCCAGTTGTTTATTTTGGTTCTTTAAATTTGTAAAGACTATTAAAGTATGTAAAAAAAGAGAATGAGAAATTAATAATGAGAATGTTTAAATATAAGTACAAAACGTTCCAGGAGATAATGAAAACGATAAAAAGTGAATATAATAAGGAAATAAAGTAATTAAAAGTTTTCCAGAAAAAATTACTAACATGGAAAATAAAAAATTTTGATATGGAAAAGATAAAAGGATGTAGTGTAATAATGTGGTGAAACAATATTATTATGTAAATCCATGGGAAATTTTACCAGAGGTGATTAAAGCAATTACAGTTAGGAAAAAGCATTATACCAAGACAGTAGAGTGTCAAGATTTCCTGTGCAGACTAATAATAAGTAAGTTACCAGTAAAGCGGAATATGCCATATAAAATAAACTTGAAAGAGTGTCTTTATCTTGTGGGGAGGAAGCGACAACAAAGCATGCTTTTTTGAAATGTAAAAGAGTGGTGAAACTAGGAAAAAGTAGTGTGAAGAAAATTTGTTGACAATATTAATGATTTAATATAGATATAAATATTATATGTAGGAATATTATAAGAATAAGAAGAAAGAATATGTGAGAAGGGTAGATAAGCATTTATTTAATGTAGTATAGGTTATTTGGAATAAAAGACTGAATGAAATTTTGTTTAATGGGAATGGATATTGGCAGATATATTGTTAAAAATTAGATTACAGTTGTGGAAGGAGTGGGGTGAAGTATGGAAAAATAATAAGGATGTTATAAGAAAAATGATAAACAGTAAAAACAAAAAATAGAAAAGTGTATACATTTTCCTGTAAATACGTACATTTTATACATATGTAAATAATCCCTAAGATTCATTAACGCCTACACTAAGTGTACACCATTCTGAGTGAACAGACAACACAAGTATAATTCATACATTCTTTCTCCGAATTTTAGTTTTCATACTGATTTTCTTGCAGCCTTAAATATTGAGGTGGATTCATAAAGGTTACCACAAAATGTAGACTACATTTACTCTTAGTGCAATCTTTCTGAGTGACTAGAAATTACAAAACATGTGGTAAGGATATTCTTGAATACACTTAGTGTAGGTGTTGAATCTGGCCAAATGTTTTTGTGTTGCGTCAAATAAAGGACCCCTCTACTTTTCTTTATGTGTTATGGATTGTTTACATCCACCTGAATTACTACCGACTCAAGCAGATGGGACCTTGGTTTAACATCTCATCTAAAGGACAGCACACTCAGGAGTGCAGCACACACTTAATACTGCACTGCCGTGTCAGTAATCTATCTACCTTGGGTAGGAACTTGCAGCTAGTCTCAGCCTCCATTCAGGTTTTGTACCAAGTGAATAGAGAACAGCTGCAATCATTCCCCTGCATAGGGACAACCTTCCACAGACCCATAAGTCTGACCAGACTCAGATGCAAAACTATGGAAAGACGTAGAATTAATCAGTTAGGACACAGGGAACATCCAAACACTGGGCCTGTATCATTTTGGATTCATTAAGGACAGCTCATGCTTAGTCAACCTTGTGGATAGTTTTGAAAAGGTCATCAAACAATGGATGAAGGTAAAATGGTGCACAGTGCAACCTCAAACTGGCCATAGCTTTTGAAAAAAATTCCCCAATCAGGCATAGTAGTAAAGCTAAATAAACTGGGACTAAGCCCCAGTACCACCTGCTAGATTGCCTACTGGCTCACAGATAGGATGCAGATAATCAAAATTTGGCAGGTTACCTCTACAAAGAGACCAGTCACCAATAAAGTCCCCCAGGATTCTGTGCTATGACTGCTCCTATTTGGCTTCCGCTTTTCTGAATTAAAAGCCAATAGCAAAGTGATCTAGGTAGTATGTTTGCTGATGACTTCAAGCTAGGAACAGTCATTGAATCCCCAAATGACTCAGTCATCCTGCAGGAAGGTTTGTCTTAAGTAAATAACTGGTGTCAAAATCATGGTCTGAAGCTAAATGCCAAAAATGCATTATTCTAGCCTTTAGGAAGGCATCTGCTCAAGGGAACTAACACATTGATGATATGTCCTTAAACGTTGACCCAGTTGTTTGTGATTTCTGAGTTTATGTGGACATTGAACTTTTAACAATCGTGTCTATTTTTGTAAAAAAAGTCCTTCTATATTGCACAGTTTATAAACAAAGGGATTGTGTCTAGATCTAGGGATGTCATTGTTCCCCTTTACTCAGCACTCATTAGGCCAATCATTGAATATAATGTCCCCCTTGGCATGTATCTGTCCAGACACATGTAATAACTAGAACACCCACAGAGATACCTTACTAAAAGGATACAAGGCCTAACAACATGTATTACATGGTCGAACTCAAAGCCCTGTCACTGTACTCAGTATCCTGCAGACTGCTAAAATGTGACATGTGTCTGGTATGCAAGGCATCCTCCAACCTATTACTGATCTATTTACTACACATCAGCAAGTCAAATGGCATCAGAAATACTCATTCTGCGGATTTAAACCTCTGATGCAACATCAACAGAATGGTTTTCTGGGGCAGGTATCTTTTGCAGAGGATACCACTGGTGTGGAACAAACTTCCCAGCCATATAAAACAAATTTCATCAGAGTCCATTTTCAACAGCAACTTAGATCTGGATGGGAAACAGAAAATTTACCCCAGGACTGCCCCTTGTACTACAGGTGTAGATCCTAAAAGCTTTAGCCCATGCATGGGTCCCCTAAAATTATTTATGGTATGATCCCAATTATTCTCATTAGGGGTACTATATAATTATTGACCATTGGATGGATACGGCCAATCTATAACCAGATGGCATGGGTTATTTTAGCACAAAAAGGGAAATTAGCTAGGCTTAAATTGGCTTGCAAGGGCAGCTAGCCTAATACTTACCTATGAATTTATAAATGTGTGTATTATTTCCTTTGGATGAGTATTCCATACCTCTGGGGTTGTGAGATAAACCGTATCATGCCCCTCTGAAATGTGTCCTAGTTATATGCCTCTTCCTCAGAGTTCTGGCGATATGAGAAAAATAGGAAAAAAAGAGGTGTGTCATTGATCCTGATGTGAGTGTGCACTGTGCTGTAAAGGATTGCAATATTTTATATTTCTGTTAGGTTTGCTAATACAGCATAAAGTATGCTGACACATCTTCTTTCATCTTTCATTTCATTATGCAGTTTATTCTTTATATGTTTTGAAATGCAGCATGTTGCTTGGTAAATATATGTGGAGTGGTCCATGAAGAAATACATATGTTAAAATTATGGCTGTAAAGTTGAGAAGGTATCCATCTTGTAATAAAATAATATATATGCCTTTGATGCAATGAAGGAATGCTGTATGACTTTCAATAAACTGTTACAGGCAGTACTAAACATTCCTGAGTTAATGTATTCTGATGCACCAAGTAAATTTAATGGGAGGAGGGGGCTGATATTTATCTATCTACTGTTGAAATGTTTGCTACCATGGCAACTTCAAAAGTTAGTTTCAGGAAGGGCAGAGTCTTCCAGGTGTTGCTTTGGCTGCAAACAGCTTTCAAGTGACCAGTCTTAACTGCAATGAATTATCACCATTAATGTTCAGGTTTTTAATACGTGTCTTTGCACTGACACATATGATATTGCAATAATGTCTTCATTATGAACTTTTTATGTCATTAATCAAGGCATAAAGCATTACAGTTTTCATTAATGCAAAGTTGATGGGCACTGTGTAGTTCAATACATTTCTGCCTTCCCCCTCCCCTTGTGAGGGGTGTGGTGCCTTGGTATGTAGTATTTTCAGAACTTGACCAAAGTTCTGTAAACCTTCACTACATTATCTATAGCTGTTCGCATATCTCAGAAAAATGCTGCACTGGCCTTTGGTTGTGGGTCATATAAGTAATACATTTTAAAATCAATGTATTATGAGCATGTTCATCCAACACAAGCATCAATGGAATAAAACACTCTGATTTAATATGAACATGTCAATCCAACACAAAGAATAGCATCAACAGCATAAAACTACAATATATAGCTATTGCAGCAAAATAAATATTACTTTGCAAGTAATTCTAGTATGTATGTATGCATGTGATATGGAAATACTAACAAACTTTTACAGCACCTGTGATCCTGAATCATCACTGTTGCAGTTGTATAATTTTTCTGCTTTGCTGCCTGACCTATGAAGAATTGATGGCGAGATGTTCATCTTGAGAGCAAAGCTCCAGAGGTGAATCTAGAAATCCATGTCAACAACACGTAATATAGGGTTATGATCAGTGGCACAACTGTAATTCTTTGTAGTGCATGTAGCTTCATCTGCTCCACATACTACTAATTATAGAAAAAAAAAGCACTCAAGTGTTTTGCTGGCTTTCAAATCCAAAAAGCCCTTAGCAACTACTGTCAGAAAGTCAGTACCACACTCTCTCTTACATTACTGGCACAAAAACAGGCAGAAACAAATCTGTTTTATATTTTTCCTGCTGCCATTTGCTGGTGGTTACTGGTAGATTTATCTTCCTAATGTAATAAACGATCTTAACAACTCAGGCAGGGGGTGCTTAACAATTGTTAAGATTGTGTCTTGTGCTATAGAAGTGGTTAACTGATTTGTCTTTTTCCAGGTATTGGAGAGTAATCACTGCTCTCCATGCACGACACACATATATGTGTGTGTGTGTATATATATATATATATATATATATATATATATATATATATATATATATATATTAATATATATATAGGTATAGACAGACACAACTATATATATAAGAAATGGACTACAGAACTCTGGCCTTTGCTCCTGTACCTCCAAAATCTACCTATCAGTCTAATCTCTCCTCTACCTCTGCAGGTTGCTGTATCTGTAGTATCACCACTGAACTGAGGTGATCTCCCAAGTACTGCCATATGTCAGTCTTTTTCCAGATTCTGCTGGAGGCTGCCCGATCCAACTTCGTGCTAACGATACAATCTGTTATTTCATTATCCTTCTTCTCCTTATGAGAATATGTTTGGTATGTAAGCCCTATGATTCCCGGAGCAGTAGAAGAGTATCTTGGTCTCTTTCAGAGGCAAACTGCAGTTCTACATGCTGCTGTGCTCTCTATTTACAAGAACGTTGAGGGAAAATGCAAATTAACTGAAAGGTCATAAAATTATTGAAAAAGGTCGTCATCAATAAATTTTAGTGTGACATCTTCAGGATTAGCCTCTTCTTTCCTGGTAATGTAGGAAATAATGCTGTACTTGTATGTCCCAACCTGCAAATATTTGGAATATGTAGATACCATATTCAGTACTGTCTGTAATACTGTTACATACATATAGAGGCTTACTGCAGACACTGGTCTCTGGCAATGGAAATGCCCAGGACAACAATACAGACAACGTTTTTGTAACTAAAAAGTAAAATATTTGACAAATTAATGATCATTTTACTACATCCTTATTTCAAACCCTTATAGCCCTACATTTTACTCTGCACGTTCTCAAACATACTGCAGCAGATGAATACATAATACAGACAGTAGTGCAAAGGGAAAATAAACACAAACATCATAAATAATGCCTCATTGTGCTTCTACTATTTATTGAATGAAATGCATGACTCAGAAGCTATTAATCACATAGATGAGGAAGGTGAAATTTGTTGCTAACATATACTTGCAGACTATAATATGTTGCAGCAGTGAAGAGCAAGACATGGGAGAGACACCTTCAGTCCTGAGGAGAATCACATTCTCACAGAGGCACTAGGAATAAATGGGAAACATTGGAAAAGGGAGGCCAAAACAAGCAGAAAGCACTATGGTGTGGCTCTCACAAATGCAGTGGTGGGAAGGAACCTCACCTTAGCACAACGTAAGTAAAGAGCAAATGACACGGTGAATGAGCCATGGGCTGGGCAGAATGTAATTGTCCATAGCAGCAGTGGTGTTGACTCCAATAGTTCACCTTTTATCACTGGATGAGGACTACCTTTTCTCGGTAAGCGGCAATGACTTTGATGCAGTTGAGAACGCTGCAGGAATCATTTCAGGTGGTGTTGACACCAGTATTTTCAGACGCATATAAAATCCCCAGTCAGGCACTGTCGAATGTTAGTATGTAGCTGTCTTCTCTAATATTGCTTCTGCTTTCCTGCTGCCAAAGGGCACGTTTATCCTTCCAGTCTTTCTGCAATATCAAAAAGCAAAGACAGTGATAAGGATTAGCCCTAGTATGTATTCTTATGCTACCTCAGTTATTACTGTCCTTGCAATTGAAAAAGCTTCATTTACTATGAAGCTTTGGACCCTAGTTATTTAGCAATAGCTTACCTCCTTAAGATTCTAGTATTCAAAAAAAAAAAAAAAAAAAAAAAAGGGCTTTGCGAAGCACTACTTAGCACAATAAAGGTTTTTAGCTTTGCTACCGTTGTGAAAGGTGGATATATATGCGTCTAACTTTAATATTGTTTGCACTTACATGCAAAAACTTGTAGTATGGAAACATATCTAGGACAGTTTAAATGACATACAGCAGGTTAAGTAATGTTTCACACAATGCTATTATGTTCTAAATGCCCCTTAAGTCTTCCTCATTTGTTCACTTACCTACTGTTTGGACTTCTAATTCATGCCTTGATAAAATCTAAGTAGATGATATTCATATTCCCTTCTGATTTAACAGGCTGGTTACACAGTCAAAAATGCTATTACATTTGTCTGGTAAAACATTTAAGCTATGAAACCATTTGACATTGGGTTCTGTGCTGCAATGACTACCAGATAGTCTAATATTTTTCTTCCTTCAGCAATATTTCCAAGATTTTCTGTAAGAAATAGGTCAAATTGATGGGCTGAACTTTTTAATTGCAGGTCTTATTTCCAGTCATGTGTTGGGAAATCCAAACTGCTTTCTTATTTTCACACCCATCAGTTAGGTTCGTAGGTAGTTACACAGCATGCAGTCCAGTAGAAAACTGAGGACTCTAGCCCATGTTCCCAATTATTCTAAAACACTTTCTGGTTAAGTGTCATGCTCAGAGTCACACATTAGGTAAGTGGAGGCCAAGGGACTCAAAGCCTGGACTATAGGCATTAGTACATTAACAGCTCACACATTTAGCCACTGTGCTATGTTACAAAAAATAAAAAAAAGGTTAATTACATTACCATTTCTCCCCTCACTTTTCTAAGAATTCAAGGTAAATCTATCCTGTGCCATTGCTTTGGGTATTGTCATTCACTAAAATTATACTTTTTTCAAGACTGTTTCTTTCACAAAAGGAGTGGGATCACTTGTCCTCTCATCATAACCTGGACTTCCAGTCTTTTACTTCACGAATATGGTTAAGAAATGCTCAATTAAAAAAAATCTTTTTCTCGTATCTTTTTTTGATCAAGCCAACTTCCTTGTTGTAAGCCTTCATTATCACTTTTTCTCTGTCACCTTATGTAAAACACTCTCTCTCTCTCTCATTTTGCTTGATGTTGTTATATTTTCCTTAGTCTGGACCTTTGTTTTTCAGAATGCCTTCCCTACATGCCTCTGTGCATTAATTTGTACTATTCTCTGTCTTCTTGTTTCTGAATTTCATTATACAGTATTTAAGTAATGCTGTACACTTTTTGGCTAAATTGTGACGCTGCCTTATTTGAGTGCCTCATTAATTATTTACTTCTTTACTTATTTGGTTCCTAAAGCATTACTGTTTCAATCATGGCACTATGAATGTACTGTTTTACACCAGTATGTCCACTTGCTATATCTCATATGAGACACAGAACCATCCAAATTCACCCTCTTGAAATCCAGTATCACTGTTGTTTAAGTTCTATAACTAAGTTGACTGTGAATGATACTGTTTGAAGACCACCTGCTTCCAAATAGTACCTTGCTCTCTGATCTGAGATCTTCTTCCTCTCCATTCAAGAGTATCATGTGCAAAACTGTTCTTTTCTGTGGAGGTTCAAACACTACCTGTGTGCTGTTGAAACTCTGAGGACAGTAACTGTGAACATTTAAGTGTGACTAGATGGATTAGATATAGGATTTCTGAGACTACTGTATCTTGGAGTACTCCACATACCACATGGTACAGTGACCTCAAAGTTAGCACATGTAAATAGCAGATGGGTGCAGGTTATACTCCTATCAGCAGGTGTAAGTCAGCAAAATCCAGTGCAAAAACATTGACCTCACCATCTTTTGTTGTACTTGCAGTTTAATTTTCAAACTGTCTGCATTCCACTATTATTGGGTCTCACAGTTGTAGTAGGGAGCCCACTGACGGTCTGAGGCCTGTTATCTAGTATGAGTGTGTTTTTCATTGCAGATCCAGTCAAAGTGTTTCAATCAACATCAGACATGTCAAAGTCCGCCACCCCCCCACTTACCTGTCATCCGAAGGATACAATCTGTTATTTCATGATGCATCTTCTCCTTATGAGAAGATGTTTGGTATACAAGGCCTATGACCTCCATGCTGTCATTTCTATTTTCCAGTGTGACTCCCAGTTTTTGTGCCCCTCACTGGTTACCCATCTTTTCAATCACATTTTAAACCCTTCCATTATAGTGAGGGCAATGCTGCCTCCAATTGTTATCCACTCAGTCCTTCTTAAAAACTAAGTACCAGATATGTTGGCATCCTATTCATGCTTTTGTTATCTGGTATCTATTAATATCACGATATTAAGGTATATTACTTTGTCAATGCCAGTAAATAGTCCATGTAGCTTTTTTCTTGGACTGCAGGCATTACTACTCATTAACTTTCATAGCCCTTCTTTACTGTCTTTGTCTTGGATATGTAAATATTATTTGTGTTTTTTCAAGGTTACAACTGATCTTGTGATGATGTTCCCACATTTGCATTTATATCATTAATTTATTTGCATTATGAGGAGAATAACTAGGTCTTCCCTGAAGGTTTTCTGTATCCCCATTAGCAGTTTAAATGTGCAATGAAGAAACATATAAACCTGTGAGTTAGAATTATGGCTCCCTTCCCTAATACCTACAGGCCACCATACCTGCATAGAGTTTCAACTTTCCAAATCAGGCAGCTGGCACTGAGGGTTAAGGCTGTGAGCTGCAGTTTTTGTAGTTTTAAACTGGGGGCAGTGTAGTCCTCACTACATTCCCTCAGCCCTAGTTTGCATACTGTGTGTAACCTTGAGAAATTTGGGCTAGGCTTCTCAATGGGCCCCTGAACTGCAAGCCTGGGGACTACCTATGACCCTGAGTTATGCATTAGCCATTTAGCCATTCACTGGACCCCACTGAATTCTAACTGAGTACATTGATATCACTACATTTTTTCTTTTACATCCAGCCTATATGGTACCTGCTGGAACCTTCAATCCTGTTCCTTGGACTCCTCTACCACTGTTCTGGCTCCATTCTCATCTCAGGCATTTGATTCTAAAGGGCAATAACATCCAGTCCCATGTAGCTGCTCCAATAATCTTGTGGATTCTTCCTCTGTACATCTTGGCCAGACATGGAGATCATGATGGATGCTGAAATCCTCATTAATCATCAGTATGATTACCTTATGTCTCTGTCCCCAATTTCTCTGACTTATTCCAATGTGAAATTAGATTTCCCAAACAAAGGCTTTACCTCCCCTTTTGACATTTTACCATGCTAATGTTGATCTCCATTAATGATGATGTTGGGATCCATCTCGGTCTCCTTGTTTGACACCTTCACAGAGGTAGCAGCCTCTATCTGAATATGTGTGTTGTGGAGCTGTTCTGCATTTTTTCATTGTTATTTTCTAGCAGTATACATATATAATTTATTTTTTAACAATTATTCACATCACCATTACATAAATTGCACAGTTCATGCCTTCCCTTAAACCTTACTCCTCATTCACCTGAACATTATTCTGCATGTATTGTTACCGCAAATTTCATTTATTTGGTATAACTTACTTCTTCCCTTTTCTAAAGACCCTGCCTCAGGTTGTTTAATCACCTTTACCATATTGAAACTATGCTAGGACAGGAATGGAGAAAGGAGATTTTACAAATAGGGATGACTGCAAGCAATGGTATAGAGAGTAGGGAAGACGGATATGAAATTTACTGGAGAACGTTAGCATGGGATATTGAAAATCTCAGTGTGAAACAGCAAATGACTGTTGTTTGTCAACCCTATACATATATAGTCAAAGATGTATCTGGTGGGGTTAGAGGATTGGTTAACAGCTAACCTGACTTCTGTTAATTCTCATAAATCTGAATAGCTTTTCCAGTTGCTGATCTACTGGGTTCTTGGAAAAAAACTTAAACTTGTATGATACTTTCATTGTCAAATGCTAAAATACTGTCAATCTATCCTTTTGTAAGGTATACCTCAAATTCACAGTTAATCTCTCAGACAAAGAATTAATATCACCCCTTTGATACCATCTCACACAATAACTATAGCATATTTTCTGACTTATTTCAGCTGTTTTGTAAAGCTAAAATAAAAGAGCTCTTACATTTATTTTATTTCAACACTTAATGTCTTTATATTTCTACAGAGCATGCTTATGTCTTGTATACATATATTTGAAAGTCATTATCTTCTTGGTTACTGGGTAAATTATTCTTGCTTTTGAGTTAGAAAGAGGGGGAGAGAGAGAAAGAGAGAGAGAGAGAGAGGAATTCTAAAAGACTCAGGGTATGAATTCAGTGAACATCTGATTTCCTGCAATCCTGCCCTTACTGTGACAAGAGTTCCACCTCCTGCTATGATGTCATATGAGGAGAAGAGTGCACCCCAGACTACCTGATGCTAGTCTAGTGCACAACTGAAAGGAATAATTGCTGTACCTGGATGAAGTAATGAGAATCTGAAAGAGTCTATGTAAATAGAACTCATTGCACATTCTTCCCATAAGCTGAACCCTGATAAACCCACTGCATAGCCACCAAGTCCTCTGAAGATGGCCACCCCAACAGAGCCACCTGCATGTTGGAAATGGTAATGCATGCATGACAATGCATGACAGGTAAAATGTCTGCCTTGCAAGCATTATCACATCTGAAAATACAATGGGCATGCTGTGAGGCTGTACTAATGAAGTGTTATCTAAATTATTTCAGCAAAGCAGATTTTAATCATTTTATGTGCACAAAGAGGGTGACTGATGAAAAATAATTGTCACGCATGCACACTGTCCTTGGCTCCCCCCTCTTCCCCCAAAAAGTTGCAGTATGCATTACAAGTCCAGTTGTATGCTGGTACTGACTCTCTAGGCTACATACCTATCTACTGTGTAATGCATGCAGTACCAGTGTCAGCCAACAGGTGAAGGAATGTCTACATCAAGAAGGCCCATTCACTTAAGTGGGCCTCAACATTACTTGGAAATTTTATAGTGGTGATGAAAACCAACATAAAATTTCTGAAGTCCTACCATGTGGAGAATCCATTACCCATTTTGGAACTGGGCATGGAGCACTACTATTTTTCATTAGCCTCTACAACTTCAAAAATTCCAGAGTCCATGTTTTAGAATCTGACATGGTGTTACATGCTGCCCCTAAACATAAATGTTTGGGAATTTGACCTATACATTAATTTGAGTTAGTGTGCCTGATGGCCATGGATGTTATATATTTCTATGGCTATTAAATAAAGAAATGCATTGTAGAGTCATGTAGCTGTTAATTGTATGAGTGAACCATTCAGGTACAGGCTGTTTTTAGTCACAAAATCACCCCCAAAGGTAAGAGTTAATTCAATATACATTAATGATTTGAAGTCAGCAGCTGACCAGCATGCTTGTTTGAGCTTGGTGGAAACTGATTTTCCAAGAAAGAAAGCATAGTGAGAATATACAATCTCTTCATACATAGTGACAGGATGCCAGGACCGAACCCTAAACGCAGAAGTTAATAAGTAGCAACCTTAACTTCTGAGCCTCCATACTGAAGTATGGGACAGTGACTAGACTCCCTTTAGGGACTGAATCCAATTGATTATGCTGGGAGTGTTTACTTTCAGTTAAAAGGTTGTGGACATATTTTGTATCAGTTTAACAGCAAAAAATTTTACATCGGCTTACTTCAGTATGTTACTGTACTAAGACTCCAAGTGCATTGCTTTTGCTGTTATCTAAAGTATCTTGTGTTTTGATCCAAATTTGTAGAATTAAACTGTATACGACCTTTAAATTCTGACCATGTTGCCATTGAAGTATTTTTCTTCAGCCTTGCCATAATTTCAGATTGTCTTTTTTTGATCTCAGCTCATAATGGGTTATTCTCTGAGAAGCCAAATGAACAGTCTTCAGTGCACATATATGTTCATAGGTTCATAGATGTATACTAGGCTAACAACCACTGGGGGTTTATAAGCCCAGCCATGCAACCCAAATGTGTCCCATAACTTATACGTTTTTGACATTTATATAGGGGTGATTGTTGGTTATGACATGATTTACTCACTGACTATCTATCAGAGATGTGAGTGCCAAACCAGCGGTGTATTTTTGATTTCCCATCCAGTGGTCCTAGTTGTGCTTAAATAGGATTAGGGAGGGAATTTATTTCACGTGGATGGAGAGCCTGCTCCAGAGAAGAGTAATTCTCTGAGCTATATATCTGTCTCTCCAATGTATCCTATTTACATTGCAAGCAAAATTCAGGTCTTTAGATCTAGTAGTTCTGATGCTGTTTGTTTTGTGAATGTGCAAAAAGTTCATCAGAGTGGGGTCTAGGGATGCCTTGCATGCCAGACATAGATCACCTCTCAGTAGTCTGTAGGAGATTGAGTATAGACATAGGGCTTTGAGGTGATCTGCACAGGACATTGTGTTTATGCCCATAGATCACCTCTCAGTAAGAAACATTTGCAGATGTTTCAGTTGCTGCATGCGTCTGGTCAGGTACATTCTGAAGGGGGCATTATACTCAATGATGGTTCTGATGAGGGCAGAGGATAGTGGCACAAGGACTTTCCTGGACCTAGATGCCATGCACTTGCCTATAGGTTAAGTAACATAGAAGGATATTCTTACCACCTTGGATTCATGTTGGATGAAGGCCAGGTTACTGTCTACATGTGTTCCCAGATCTCTGAATAGTGGGTCAAGTCTTGAGGTGTTTTATTGATGATGAAGTTTCCTGAGGTGGTCGACTTCCCAAAAGGTACTATAATGCATTTATTTGCATTCAGTTATAGGTCATGGCTTTGACATCAGTTATTTGTCTATGTTAGACCCTGTTGCAAGATGTTAGTGTCTTGGGGGGATTCTATGACTGTACCCAGTTTGCAATCATTTGCAAACTTGGTCAGCCAGAGGCTTTTAACATTAGCCTTGACTTCTCAGAAGTAGATGCAATGCCAAAGAGGAGTGGGCCCAGCACAGAGTCTTGAGAGACTCCACTGATGACTGGCCTTTTTGAGGAGGTGGTCTCACTAATCCTAACTTCCTGCATCCTATTTGTGAACCTATCCAGTGTGTTATATAGGAGTTTATGTCTAAGTTTGTTAATAATGCCAGAGTGGGGTATTGTATCAAATGCATTAGCTAGGTCAATAGGCAGTATGCACTCTTTTACCCTCATCCATTGCCCTGGTGACCTTCTCAAACGAGCCCACCAAGTTCAGTAGGATCGACCTTCCTTTGACAAAGAAACTGCAATGTCATATACTACCACAGGTTACATTGAAATTGTCTGTGAATATACTTTGTACTTTTGTCTTTAGCTATTTCTGAATGTTAGGGCTTTAGCGGTAATGAGTAATGAAACTCCAAGTTTTGAATACATTTGGTTAAATAAAGAAACAGAGGCAAGGGAATCACGGAGGTAAAGAAATGAGCAAAATCTATCAGTGGGTACGAGGTGTAGGATAAGGCATCGGTTCAAGCTAATTGCATGTATAGCTACAGCTAATACTTCTGCAGGACTAATTATCCTGGGATATATTTCATCAGATGAGTCTGACAGAAACTGTCATGACAGTCTCATACTTACTGTTATCAAAAGCACATTTTCATAAAACTCCACTTAGTTTATAAATAAAACAAATTCAGTTATAGCAATGTAACAGAATTAAGCTGAAAATTGTTAATCAACTGAACTGTATGAAAAGTGGTCAACCTGAGACTGATCTGAATTCATGGATCCACACCCGCTACAACCCTTACTCCTCTTTGGCCTCAGACATGAAAGTACATACAGGCACTGATTGGAATGCTGTAGACTCCTTGTATACAAGGACAGTATTGCTTTGGGCTATCTAAAGGAGAACAATTTAAATTACAAATTTTACAAGAAAAGGCTCATGAAGAGATGATAAAAAATATATCAGAGGGAATGACATGCATTCAAAGCACCATGAGGAATCCCAATGCCTAAGAGGGCAAACTCATACAAAGTTCAAATAAAAATGGCTAAACTGAAGATCAAAATGGGTGTAGTGCCCTGAACCAATAAAAAAGCATTACTGCTAGTCCTCCTCTTCCCCCATCCAGCCATTAGTGAAAGGCATAAACTTTCCAAGGCAGTGGCTTATAAAAATAAAACTGGGAGTATGAAGGATATATGACAGACAAAGCCCTGCAGAGGGGTATAAAAGGACATCAGTTGCTGTTCACACACTCTGGGACACAATTGTCCTTAAATGCAGTTAGTATCCACATTTCAGTGTAATAATATGTAATATAATTAAGCTATGAATGAAATGTAATATAATTAAGCTTAGAAGCTAGAAGTGAAAGAACGGCTCATCCCAAAATAAATGAACAAGGATCCAAAACCACAAAGACTGATGCTTGGACATAGAAGAAAGCAGATGAATTTTAACATTTTCATGGGAAGGATTCCCATTTAAGACACCATGATAGGTGCTATTAGTCAATCTGACATGCTTTGCATTCATTTCTGAGATCAACCATCACATTTGTACAGGGATATTCTATCATCCCCAATATTAAACAAAATATATAAATAACATCTGCACATAGCCCTTTATATTTTACACAAAATATATAAATAATAAATCACTATTTCTGTATCAGCACACTGGCTCAGTTGCTTATATAAAAAGAGTTTGGCAATATTATAGGTCATGAGTTGATGTTTCAGCTGCTTATTTTCTTGGGGGAAGCATAAATCAAGTAGCTTGACAGAGAATGTTTGATAGTCCAAATGCATAGAAATTGCACTTTGTCTCAGTTCACTATTACTGTATTCCTCACAATTTCATTGCAGAGAACAAGTTCAGCATACTACATAACCAAAAGAGACAGTAGCCATGGCAATATGATGGGCAGAGACCTTGAGTTAAGGGAAAAGAAGGTGTACAAAAGGAGGAAAGCAGCTTATCCTATAACTTAAACTGTTGTGAGTTATCTGATAGCAGAGGGCAGTGATATTTTTTAGTCAGCTCTAAGTCAGCACTTGTACGACTTACAAATAAGCCTAGCTTTTTTGCTTAAAATGAATTTCATAATTTCTTTTTACAGGTTAGGCATGCTCAAAGCAATAAAAATACTGCTGATTCTAAAATGTGTGTTTTATATATTAAACAAATCAAAAGCTGTTTTATTGTATGCACATGGGTATCAAAAGAGTGCTAAATCAGAGACATAGCACTGTTTGAGCTTAGTGGTGTATTATTTATATCTTACTGTGCCCTCATTGCAAATACAGTGCTCTTAATTACTTGCAATATTTATTTTTATAGGCTAGCATTATTATACTGATATTGCCTTTATTATATCTGTTTTTTTTTATTTTATCATTTGACTTAGATCATAGCTAAAAAGGCTCCTTGAATAAGTCTTCTTCTCTGTCTAACAAGCAGACAAATTAAATGGAATCCTTGTGGATCTCTTTAATCCACAGTTTACTCTTCTCTGTGTACCTGCATCTACCACAAGAAGAGCTGTAGAGCTGTCATTATATGCATACGTATATGACACGCTTTGCTACTAATATAGCACAATACATAGTGAATCTCACATGGCATGAGTATCACTGCTAACTCATAGCAAGAAGTTCTCTGGTTTGATTCTCAGATGGGGTGCCTTCTGTGTGGAGTCTGCCTGTCCTCCATGCATCTGGATGGGTTTTCTCTTAGTGTTCTTGTTTCGTTCCATCTCTGAAAGACATGCTCTGTGTTAATTGCTTTTCTCCAAATTACTCATGTGTATGTGTGTAAAGTGTGTATGAGTGTGTATAGTTTTTTTTGTGTGTGTTTCTGTGTCTGTGTGTCTGTTCTCAATGGACCATCACCTTTTACAGAACAGGTTTAATGCCTTGAGCCTATTGGCTACTATAATATATTCTGGTATCGCCTCGACCCCTTGAAAGAATAAAGGAAATTATTGGAAAATGAATGACCAAATGAATGAATGAATGTCCAATTAAACAGGAATGGTTATCCAAATAACATGTTGGGTAGAGGTTAGTCAGAAGGAAACAGAAAAATAAGATAATGAAGTAACACAGATAACTTTTAAAAGGGGATGTAGTAGTCAAAACCAAGTAGCGACAAGCAACCATACAACACTTCAGAAATTCAGTGTTCACTGTGATACTAAACAGTAGGGCACAATTGCAAGAGTATGCATATGCATGAAGTTCTGAATATACTAACTTATGAACTACTTAATACACTAGGTCTACTAACAAACTGTATAATTGGAGATTAGTATAAGGCTCAAAAGTATGGTGTCCTTCACATGCCAAATAGGTAATCACCTTACCTCATTAAAACATGCAGCATTTTTGTTAGTCCACAAGACATTTAACACAGAGGATCAGTGAAACAATGAGATAGATGCCTTACTCAATTTTCAAAATTAGATTAAAATAAACACAAGTATATTAATTAAGCAAATGAGAAGAAAATACAATCAGAACAATGTTTCATATACAGACATTTATTACTCCAAAATATCTGTTAAAAGGATTTTTTGTTACTCTACTCTCATGTTCAATTCTAATAGCAGAAAAAAAAACTAAATTTTGAGCATTCAAGAAGACAGAAAGTAAAATAAATATATATGCTGGTATCACTTTCTTATATTTAAACAGAAAACAACTTGTTTCAAATTATAATACTGCATGTACTGACAACATAAAATCTATGTCCTAGATTCTGTGTTCTCTTATACAGAGAAATACTCTAAGATTAAATGTAAGCATCTGGGTTTTGTCTGGCAGCATATTTGCACTGTTACAGAGAATGAAGATACGCATAGCACATCATACCTGTGTAGCTGCAGTTAAATATGAAATAATAAAAAAACAGCTTTAATAATCAGTCCCTGGGATTCATGAAAGCTCTGTGCAAGAATAAGTCTATTCTTGCATGGAGCAGATTGTGCCAGTGTAGCACAGCAGAGCACCTTGCATATTCATACAGGCTCGCTGCTGTATAACCTGCACAGGCACGATCCATGAACAAGTGCAGGGGGTGTGTCTGAGCAATGTTCACACAGTAAACATGCCCCCTGCACTCAGGAAATGCTGTACGGCACTTTGAAAACAAAAACAGTGTCAGCATACCTCCCAACTGAACAGATATTCACAGAATGTCCAGATTTGTGCCTCATATGTTAGGTGTATTCTTCCTATTGTCCTGGCAAAGAGCTGAGACTCAAAGTAATTAAATAATGACAAACATTTGAGTCTAAGACTCCACATCCTTCAAATAAGTCCTGCTAATGCAAGACCTAGTATTCTAGCAACTTTCAAAGTTTGCAAGAGCAATAGTTAAAATCTGGCCCCCTTTGTCCCCCCATCATGTTAGGCTTTCTTCAGATCTTATGCTCTAAGAGGTGGAGAGGTAGACTTTTAGCTATGTGCATATCGCTAAACTAAGAAAAATAAAACAAATCATTTTTTTCCTCATCCCCACTAAAGTTTAAGCATAGCTGAGTGTGTGTGTGTCGCGCAGCTGTGTGTAGCATAGCTTAAACATCCAAAGGAGCTAAATAGAAATATACAGCCAAAATTGCCAAAGTGTGATAGTGTAGTGGTTAGAGCTTTTGCTTAGCATGCAGTCACTCCCAGTTCGAGTCACAATGCAGTCCATTTATTTTTATATGTGAAAACAGCACTAAAATATATTTTTTATAAATATGTAATGAATAATATATATTTGTTAACCAGGGTAGTGTAGCAGGTCCAAATGTGAGGTGTCAGTGTAATACAGATGTGAAACCCCCATATAAACATACGTGTCCCATACAGTATATGCACAAAAGAATATAATGTAATGAAAGCATATAGGGAGATGTTATGGAAGGAGGATGTTATTAATAAAGAATAAACCCCACAATCCTGATAGTCCATAAAATGAAAGCTGAACAATGCTAAATTTTGCTCAGCTATGCTTAGCTGGTGTAAGCATTGTTTAAATCTAAATGCTTACCAATAATTAGCATAGCAAAGCAGGTTTGCACACTGGTAATCGGTGCTTAGCATCTACCCCTTTAAGCAATGGTTATCTTAGCTAAATGGGTTTGCCCATCTCTTAGCTTAGCTCAGGATATTCAAAATCGGCCACTCATGGCAAAAGGTGGGAATCCAGCCCTATTTAAACCCCACAGGTGGGAATACAACCATAACCAGTTGTAGCTGATCACTGCAGGCACTATGGCTGGCATTGATAAGGGTGTGTATTTTTGGGCTCAGCGTTGGGGTATTCAGGAGTCCAGGGTCATGGTTGGACTCCTTGTAAAAGACCATGAAGGGAGACTGCTGCAGGAACAGTACCAGGGCTCCCAATACAAAGCGGAGGCCTGGGACTGTCTCACACATGACCTCACCAGTGCTGCTGGTATCCATCAGACTGGTGAGCAGGCCAGGCACCATTATGCTGATCTGAAGCATAGGAAGAGGGACCTCTTGGATCAGTGGATCCAAGA
The DNA here is from genome assembly GCF_019279795.1 of Protopterus annectens. NCBI lineage: Eukaryota > Metazoa > Chordata > Ceratodontiformes > Protopteridae > Protopterus > Protopterus annectens. The sequence goes on from NC_056725.1 coordinate 426,587,031, forward strand.
TGCTTGGGCACAGAATGTCCCAGCTGTGTAAGTATCAGTATCAATTACTGTGTAACAAAGTCCAGACTAAGTATGAGATGGATAGGTATGCATAAATGTTTCTCTAACTCCTGTATAGCTGCAGATGACTGGGCTGTAAACATAGATGCCCACACCAGCAGGCTGCAAAGGCTGCATCATGAGGCTGGTGAGTACAAATCTAGTTTGTAGTAGTCAGGGCAAATAAATAGAAAGGCTGCCAGTAGTTAGAAATGTGTATTGTTTGTACTGAATAAATGAGACATTAGCAGAGTAAGAGTGATGTACAGGATATATATCAATAAAAGAGTCAGTACCTGTCAATAAAACTCAAAACCCCAGACTGTTGTGTTTACTTTGGTATGTGGTAGTATGGATCTAAATGTGTACAGGTTCTGCACAGCAACTATGGCTCTGACAGCATTAATTAGTTGAGGTTCATCTGACAAAGATTGTGGAGTTGTAATACAGATTACCTATAAGAAATGTTCCATGCACCAAGATCTGATCCCTTAATAGTAATGTTGTGTTAACCATTGTTTTCCATACTATAATATGTGAAAGTATGAATACACAGTATGATGACTAACTGACATGCATGAATGTCAGAATTACAAGGCAGATTGTCCAAACAAGAGAGCATTATATAGAAAACAGTCAAGAAAAAACAGCAGTTCCCCAATAGCTCATTGTGATGAAACATGACCTTGTTGTACATTTTTGCACAAACAGGCACAGTTCGACTCCCAGGATGGTATTAAGCTGTATGCATAATCTCACCCAAGAATATCTGAATATGTGTAGAAACAGTCAGGTATTGTTAACAGAAATTTCCTCCACAGGTCCGCCAGGTTAGAAAATGTATAAATGAGCTGTGAGAAGGCTGCAATTATACACTGTGTACAACACCCACTGTCCAACACTAAGGCTGAAAATGACAGCAAGATAAGTGCATACACCAAGTAGCCTCCTCCAAGAAATGTCCCTCAAGTGTCACGCTGTCACAGTTAGTGGTCAATGCTGCCAACACCCAGGTTGACCGATAGAAATCAAGGCAGAGTATGGCAGTAGCACACACACACACACACACACACACACACACACACACACACACACACACACACACACACACACACACACACAGTATGAGTGCAAATATGTAACCCTGACTATGTGAATATGGGTAGAAACAGTCAGGTAGTGTAAACAGAAATTTCCTCCACAGGTCTGCCAGGTAAGAAAAAGTATAAATTAGCTGTAAGAAAGCTGTAATTATACACTGTGTGCAAACATACCACTGCCCAACCCAAGGCCATAGGTCGATGTAAAGGGAGGTAATACCTGGGGAGTAATGATTAAAGCAATGATCGTTAAAGTTGTGAGCAATTGAAGCCTATACAATGTATTAATTGACATCTCTCTCTCTCTCCCCCCCACCCTATCTGCACCAATTCTCTAAACACATAAATCAACGGGTATGTTTTTCACCAAACCTACTGTTGGGATATGTGTCCTATTATTCAACAAATATTCAAACATTTGATTATTAATGTTCCCTGTTCAAATACTATCATTGGTGGCCTGTTGCTATCAATGTAACCTGTATGCTGTTATAATGCCCACTGTGGTTTCAAATATGCATGTGTTCTGTTTGCTATGCAACTGTTTCAAATCTGTTGTTTTGAGTTAATGAGAACATCCATGCATACTGTTACAACTAATCCTGGCATGTGTTGTTCATGACTAACCAACATATGTTGTAAAACCTCAACACCATAGCACACCTGGGGAAGGCCTTTCCCAGCAGATCTGCCTGTCCCACCTCAAGTGGCTGAGGTACTGGGCTCCAGCACTTTTGGGACCCAACCTGGACCTCCTCGTCTGCTGGTCCTGCACCACCTTTGGGTGGAACTGCCTCTGGGGATGGGGCTCATCCCAGGAAAGGGCAACATCACCTGTAGTCAGGTCCGGGGATTGGTGTGTAGCGAGCTTCAAAAGGATTTTGGAGATCAGCTATGCCAGCTTGAGGGCCACGTGGCACATCTTGAGGGTCAGCCTGCTCCTCCTGCTCAGCCCTCAGCACAGCCACTTTTTGGGCTGTGAAGGTGCAGTGGTGACTGCCCATGGGTGGGGACCTCAGTCCCACTGTATCCATTTGGGGCTTCTGGGCATCCGATTCCCAACCACCCTCCCCGTCCAAGGTGTTTACCCCCCACATGTGTCATATACCGCCCCTGTCTGCTGTCTTAACTCTCTTGTCTGTCTTCCTACCCAACTTACCTCCCCAAATATACCTGCTATCCTTCCCCAACATCCCACTCTCCCCTTATTAAAAAAAAAAAGGGCAATCTGTTCCTAAAAAAAATATCACCCCATACCTAGCTGTCCATTTTGCACGTGTCCATTGAACACATGTAATCTGATTTAATTGGCTTAACAACACATTACTGTTGTCCTCACCCCCTCTCTCAGGGGTTTGAGTGTCCAAATTCACCTCCAAATTCTATACAAATGCACAGCTGTTACTGTATCAGAAATGGACAGCTATGGACCTTCCCTACACCTGTCCTGCACATCCCTAGTTATCTTTCATATTGTTTTTCCCTCTGCATGCCCCCCTTTTCACCACTTTCCTATCACCCTTTTTTCTTTTCATTTAAAGAAATTAGCGTTGGGGTAAGTGGGAGTAAGCAGCAGTAAGTGGCAGTAAGCGAGTTTGTGGGATGCTAAGCAATGCCTACATAGATTAAGCAGGTTCCCATTAAACCGTGTGTTGGTATCACTTACCATTATGCAAACCCGCTTATAACTGCTTAAAACTGCCTTAATCACCCTGTCTCTGTTCTGCCCAGCAACAAAATAATCAGCCCTGCCAAGTCTTGGACCCAGGACCCTGTACACCATAGTCAGTGCAATGTACCACTACACCATCTGAACTGTAATAATGAATGCTGCTTTTTCAAATATATCATTCAGTACAGGTATAGAATAGTAGGGAGCAAACACCGTGGAATCAGTCATTGTATATATAAATATACCCATATAGATGTGTATGGTGATAGATAAATATGAAAAAGTATATACATCAGATATATGGAGCTATACATATAAAACAAATATGTATAGAATATATACATATATATTGTTATATAAATATATGATATCAAAAAAGAAATATATATATATATATATATATATATATATATATATACACACACACACACACACACACACACACACATATATATATATATATATATATATATATATATATATATATATATATATATATATATATATATGCTCAATTCTGGACAAAGGCTGTCAAAATGGGGGGACAATGGGCCAAGACCACGGACATAATGTACATAGTGCAGTTATAAATTAAGAATGATGCTACAGTAACAGGGTTTGTGTCAGCATATATGTTCAGAAGGATGTGAGTTCTGAAACTGAAATGTATGTCATTTACTGACAGAAATCCTCACATCATCACAGTGATTTACCACAGAAATAAAAATAATGATTCTGTGGAACAGAACAGAAATATGAGCAATAATCCTGGACAGTCTGAAACAATCTGGCCAGTTGAGAGGTATGCTCAGAACCCCTTAATGCAACAAATCTGGACCAAGCCTGACAGAGGGGGAGGGAGTAAAGCCATGAAACTGGGAACAAATCTGAAATGCTGGAGTAGATAAGGTGACACAGTTGATGTAGTAACACCCTCCTGTCTGTTGTAACATATATTGACTGGAATAGCCCAAGTCCAAAACCAAATTACTTTCCACTAGTTACTGACATAAATTTTCACATCATCCCACTGATGTGTCAGACATACACAACAAGCAACAGTACATCTGATAAATATCTGGACATAACATCACAATAGAGAAACTGCACTGAGCTGCTAGGCATGTCACCAAGTACTGTCTAAACTTCAAGCAGAGTGACACAACACTAGCCAAATTTTGCTATCGGGCAATACACATGTAATTGCAAATATATCAGGCACTACATGAATGTAACAGCACTGAGAAACAGACACCAGTGTGAATGTGCATACCCAGAATCAATCTCACCACATTCAAAGTGACATACTGGTAAGCCACAGGAACGGTAGAGTATATGGACTGTGTGAAGAAAATCATCAGCATGTTTGCCACTCACACTACCCCTACATATAATGGGCCAATTCACAGTATAGTCTGATGACTGTGGTATGGAACATGTGTCAGTCTGCCCCTACAAACATATACAGCTGATAGAGCACCAGAAACTGGAGCAGCATGCAATGTCAGATAGAAAAGGACCCATAACACTTACATCTATCCCCCTCCCTACACAGGGCAAATAACACATTCACAGTACACTGCTGCAACAATCCTGACAGTCTGTCAAAATTGCCAGAAATACACTGTCCTCTTAACTGTATGGAGTCCCACAGAACATCCAGGCTTTGTTCTCATATATAAGGCCTCCTACACATAACATGTCTGGCAGCAGGATACATCACTGGGATGATATCAGCAATGAAGTCACTATATAATGATATACTATAGCTATCTACCTCTTACAACATGACATCGGAACAAAGCCTGACATACTTAGGGGCAGAGGTCCAAACACAGGGGCATTACTGACATATTGCTGTCATAAACTGAGAAAATTTGCTGGTATAACAGGGTTGTTGTAACATATCTGTTCTAAGGGATATGAAGTCAGAAACACACATGGGTGTCACTGTTTACTGACTACAATCCTCAGAGTATGCTACTGAATTTCCAAGGCCAAAATATGTGTGAGTAACACACCAAATATAAGAGCCCAAACTCTGGCTAGTCTGTGGATAGCCCTACAGTTGAGAGTTATGTCAACCACATAACTCTTATCAGCCTTAAATTAATGCAGAGCAGCCATATCCAGAAACTCTGTCAAACTAGCATGACTTCAACTGTATAACAGCAATACTTACATTTTGTCCCTATGTCTGGAACATTCTCCCCCACTTTGTTGGACTGTCTCCATAGTGCTTGTTGTAAGATATTTCCAACTACCCTCTGTGATGCTGTTTGTCACACACCTCCATGATGTCCTGCTCACAGGCAAGGAAAAGGGGCAATGCCCACATGAAGTACTCAGTTATAAGAGTGTGTTTCCATGCTATTGGGTATAGGAATGATACCACAGCTGTTCTACATGCAATTAGCAAGTGGGGGACTCCAACTGGTGCACAAGCCATCAGCTGCTCATGGGCATTACCTACTAAAGGCAAGCTGCTGCCTATACAAAACAGATGTATATCCTACATCCATCTCAGAGAGAGAGAACGAGAGGGAGAGAAAGAGAGAGAGAGAGGGAGAGACACACACACACACACCAACAAACAGACACACACACACACACACACACACACACACACACACACACACACACACACACACACACACACACACACACACACTGAAACTGATGGATTATATCAACTGAACCAGAAAAAAACACAGGTGTGTCAAACAATTAAGCATGTAATGGAATGTAGTAGGGGATATGTAAACATGGAAAATGCGAAGTTCAAACAATATTATGTCTCCACAACACATGCTGTACTGATATATTGCTGAGCAGAACCTATGGCCATAGTATCTGTGTCTGTCTGCAGTGACACAGAACGGAGCTCAGGGCCCTGAGTCACCCCAGGAAAGGATGGCTCACATATAACCACTAATGGAGTACGTGTTGCACATTACTGACTGTGACAATGCTAGGCCAGCTTCTGGGATGTCGCAGATATCCATATGTTAATTGTCAATACAAATATATATACATGTTTGTCTCAGACATGTGATGGACCTATACAGGGTATTTGCATACTGAAATACTGTTGCAACTGTGTGTGTTGAACTACAAGTGATATACTGAGCTCATACCATTCAACTGTCCAGTGTTATGCACACTGACCATATGTGTGCCTCATATTTGTAGTTATGTCATCAAGAGTTGTGTTATGTCTGGCAAATAATTGTAAGCCTGTGACCACTGACATTACAAAATCACCTTCTCTTTCTTTTGGCTGTAACCATTAGTGGTTGCCACAGCAGATCATCTGTCTCCATGTCTTCTAGCCCTCCACATCTTTCTGTGTCACACCAACCACCTGCATGTCCGCTATCACCACATACATACATCTTATCTCAGGCCTTCCTCTTTTCCTCTTACCGGGCAGCCTCATCCTTTCCCAAATATACTCAGCATACCGCCTCATCACATGTCCAAACCAACAAAATCCTGCCACTCTCTGGCTTTGTCCCCAAGCTTTCCAACCTGGGCTGACCTCCTAACATACATATTACTAATCCTGTCCACGCTTGTTGCACCCAGTGCAAATCTTAACATCATTAACTCTGCTACATCCAGCTCTGACTCATGCCTCTTTTATCAGTGCTAATGTCTCCAACCCATATAACATAGCTGGTCTCACTACCCTCTTGTAGATCTTAACTATTATTCTTAATGGTACTCGTCTGTCACAAATCACTCCTGTCACTCTTCTCCACTACCCACATCCTGCCTGTACTCTCGTCTTCACTGCTCTCCCACACTCACTATTACTCTGAACTGCTGTTCCCAACTATTTACACCTATCCACCTTTGCAAACTGTACTCCATGCATCCTCACCATTCCTCTGTCCTCCCTCCCATTCACACACATATATTCTGTCTTAGTCCTGCTGACCATCATTCCTCCCCTCTCTAGACCATACCTCCACATCTCAGGGTCTCCTCAACCTGTCCCCTACTCTCACTACAGACCACAATGTCATCTGCAAACAGCACAGTCTACGGGGACTCCTGTCTGATCCTGTCTATCCATCGCCACTGCAAATAAGAAAGGGCTCATAGTTGATCCCTGATGTACTCCCACATCCACCTTAAATGTACCTGTCACTACCAATGCAGAACTCACCTCTGTCACACTAGCCTTGTACATATCCTGAAGCATTCTTAAGGATTCCTCTGCCACTCCTGACCACCTCATACAGTACCACAACTCTTCTCTAGTCATTCTGTCATATGCTGTCTCTAAGTCCACAAAGACACAATGCAGCTACATCCGACCTTCTCTGTAACACTCTCAGAGCAAACATTGCATCTGTACTGCTCTTTCCTGGCATGAAAACATACTGATGATCAGTAATTCTCACCTCCCTTCTTAACCTAGCTTTCACCACCCTTTCCCATTACCTCATGCTGTGACTGATCAATGTTATCCCTCTGTAGTTACTACAGCTCTGCACACCACCCTTATTCTCATAATCAGTACCCAAACACATTTTATCCACTCCTCACACATCCTCTCACTTTCCAAGATTACAGTAAACAATCCGGTTAAAAAGACCACTGCCATTTGTCCTAAACACCTCCATGCTTCCACAGGTATGTCATCTGGACCAATAGCCTTTCCATTCTTAAACCTCTTCATAGCTATCCTTACTTCCCCCTTGATAATCTGTTGCACATCCTGATTCACCATACCCTTATCATCCAGCCTTCTCTCTCTCTGTCATTCTCTTCATTCAACAGCCTATCAAAGTACTGTTTCCACCTGCTCGACACACTCTCCTCACTTGTGAGTACACATCCACCATTATCCTTTATCAGCCTTATTTGCTGCACATATTTCCTACCTAAGTGCCTCTGTCTAGCCAATTGGTACAGGTAATATTCTCCATCCTTGGTGTCCTACCTTACATACAACCCTTCAGATGCCCCATCCTCAGCCTTTGCCACCACTCTCTTTGCCATGCACCCCATCACCCTATACATCTGTCTACTTTCTTCATCTGTCTGACAATCCCACTTCTCCTTGGCCAACCTCTTTCTCTGTATACTCCCCTGTACTTCCTCATGCCACCACCAGGTCTTCTTGGCCTCCTTCCTCTGTGCAGGTCATACCAAGCCCTGTTCTAATCATCTCCTTACTAGCTCAGATGCAGTTACCCAGATATTTGCTAGGTCTTCACTGCCACCCACCGCCTGTCCTAACTCTTCCCTGAACTCAACCTCACAGTCACCATTTCTCAGTATCCACCATTTGATCCATGGTGCTGCCCTCACACTCCTCCCCCTCTTCTTGATCACCAGCGTCATCCCACAGACCAACATTCCATGCTGCCTAAATACACTTTCTCCTGTCACCACTTTACAGTTACCAATCCCCTTCAAACAGGCCCATCTGCATAGGAGATAATCCCCCTGTGTACATCTTCCTCCACTCTTGTATTTCACCCTATGCCCCTCGATCTTGAAGAAGTACGTATTCACCACAGTCATGTCCAACCTCTGTTGCAAACTCCACCACCATCTCTCCTTCTGCATTCCTTTGCTTAACATCATACCTGTCCATCACTTCTGCATCTCCTCTGTCCCCTTCACCAACATATCCAATGAAATCTGCTCCAGTCACCACTCTCTCACCCTTGGGTACACTCATCACCACTTCATTCAACCACACCAATGTACATCTGTCTCATCCATCACACATGAAATTAGCGGAGCATATGCACTAACAACTGTCATCATTACACCACCAATTCCCAGCCTCCTAAACATCACTCTACCCGACACTCTTATCACCTCCACAAACACTCTCAGCATAATGTTCCTTCAGGTTAACCCCTACACCAGTTCCCCTCCCATACACACCATGATAGAACTATTTGTACCCGACTCCAATACACACAGCTGTACACCCCTTCCATCTGGTTTCTGGCACACACAATATATCCACCTTTCCTCTGTCCAGCATATCAGCTAGCTCTGTCCTCATACCAGTCATACACAAACATTAACAGTTCCTGCCCTCACTACCACACCCCTAGCCCTTCTCCTCTCTGCCTGCCATATGAGCATCAGGCATCCTCCAGAATATGTCTGTGAATGCAAAGGCTACTGCACTATCAAATGACATATGTGTGTTACAGCAATATGAAGAAAGTGTCACTAATTGTGGCCCATAGCCCACCATGTATGTGCAGTGTCCTCCAGATGTCCTGCCCTAACAGGTTGACATGACTGACTGAGAAGCAAGACTGTAATTACAGTGTGCCATACTGACATAGAACAGAAATGTATAGCAGGTATTACCTGTGCGTATGTATGTATGGGTAGGTGTACCTAGCTGCCTCATAACAACTGAATAAGTTGTAGATTAAGTAACAGCCAAATGGAATCTGTGTAACACTCACTCACTCATCCAACAGCCAAATTTACTTTATATATATATATATATATATATATATATATATATATATATATATATATATATATATATATATATATATATATATATATATATACACAGGATGCAAAATGTCAGGTAAATAAGCTGTACATGTTGTACACGTGTGTAACCTTAGTTTCTGTACATCCAACAGAGTTGCACTTCTACAGCTACTGGTTGTGGCATTGCCCTGACACAGACATGGGCCATATAATAAGCATGAGTATCACATTAAAATGGAAGAGGTGGCCAACTGTGTTCTGACCCTGTGTCCATGCCTACTACAAACAGATAAATGACCACCCACATAGCTGTATGGCCTCAGCAATGCCTTACTTGTAAAACCTGTCCCCACCAAAGTAGGGTAAACCCCTTTGCAGGACAGCAGCAATGCACAAAGCACATAATGTGATGCTATATTGGCTGTACAGGGCAAAGTAGGAGCAGGCACCAACTGGGTAGCATGTCAACCTTTGTCTGAGTGAGCATATTAGGTCACAGGTGGATTACTGTAAGGCTATCTATGAGTATAATTTGGACACATCCACTAAGGGTAATCTCAAGGCCATCTTCACATATGTTGCAGTCTCAGAGGCAACAACCCAACCCAACCTGTAATGGTGGTCAATCACAGCACACACACACACACACACACACACACACACACACACACACACACACACACACACACACACACACACACCATACCTACAGCCAACCTGCTGCAGACAGGTTTTGGGCAAACATCACCCCCCTGGCTCACCATCAGTATAGGTGGATATGCACAGCACATGCACCCCTCCCCTCATCATCATGGATCAGGTGCAAACTGCCTAATCAAAGTTAACAAAAGCAAGTCCCCTTGGGGCCTGATAACATTCCTGTCTGCATCCTACCTCCATTAGACGCTGTATGCAAGCAAAGCTTGCGCACCATTGACATCCCATCTGCATGGAACATGGCCACTGTCATCCCTCTACACAAACGTGAATGATGAATGGTGGTTTATGCAATGTACTAGCCCTCATTGGGGGGAACATGACACATCAAGACCAGGAGTACAATGCATGTTCATACAGTGCTGCCAGGTAAAGGAGTATGATGTGTTTGTAAGTGGTGGCTAATGATAGTCCATATTCATGTGCTGGCTCTGAAAATAACTGTGGGCAATGTCTGAGGTCCTGTGATGTGTTTCCTTGTTCATGTCTTCCGGGTGCCATGCAGTGGCAACCGCCTTACACAGATGTGGAGACAGCAGCCACCACAGAAGCTGTAATCTTAAACTATGCCATACTTTCTGGCCATAGCCAGCAAAATCTGTGAGAGTGGACTGCCCTGTGGGATGAGATTGTCCACAGAGTGAACATCTTGGGCCACCATGGATGCATATACGATCAGGTCAGGCATAGAGCAACTGACCTAATATGTCATGCCCAGCAAAGGGCTTTTGCATAGAGAGGGACAGTACTGCTACCAGTGTTGGGCCAGCCACACAGGCCCCACGTACAGCGACAGAGAAGCTCCTTGCCACCCTTGGGGTAGCCCCCACACAAACTCAAAAACGGGAAACAGCAGTCGTGGAGGTGGGTGGCACACAGGCAACAGGTGAGGAGCATCCAGGTAAGGCCAATGTGCACATCAATGTAATGAGGTAGCATTTAAACTGTCTTCTGTAGGGTCTCTAGATACATATGTCAGTGCAAAATGGATTAGTGGATGGGGTGTAGCAATGCACACAAGTGCACATCTATGGTGAAGGACAGCAAAGTGAGTAATATCATAGTGTGTACTGTACCTGTGCAGAAACAGTGTTCATCTTGTACCAATGCTTAATGTGAATCTGCTGACAATATCTCTCCCTCACCACTACATAGGTCCCTCTGTTATGCACATGGGTCAGCAGCCTGAAGCCAGTAAGTATGGGATTTTCCTGTTGTGGCTCACCAGTACCCCAGGCTTGCTAAAGTTAATGCATGTGACCATGCACACAACTGTTTCACTCAGCCATTTGGCAATATCTGCATGTTCACTTGTGGTGGTGTTTACTGTATTACATCACGATGGTCATCACAGGGGCCTATTTGCAGGAGATGTCACATATCTGTAGCATACCTCACAACCTGTCATTGCAGGACATCTGGGCAAAGACTAACAAATGGGGAGAACAAAGGCCCAAAAACTAGGGTTATATTGTATAAATTAGTGGTATACAGTGCATATAAATGGTGTACACACCTGTTAGAATGCCGGGTATTTGTGATATGCAAAAATGAGAGCAAAATAGATGAGTTCAAAATACTGCCAACCTTTCATGTGACCTATAACCTGTGCAATTCAATTGTAAAGCAAACAAATCTGTTAGGGGAACAATAATGACACATAACAAGAGTACAACAACCTAGATGCACACTGAAGCTACTACTGTGTTGAGGCAGCGTTCGATATAACTACAACAGTACATCCTATTGCGTACACACCTGCCATCAGTTACAGAGACTCTTTGAATAACAGCAAATAACAGTCAGCTGTCCTACCAGGATTATCCTAACATATACCCAGTTACCTGCTACAGCCACAGGCATGGTTTGCATAGAGCTGACCAAACTGCTAAGAGACCACATGTTTAAGATGTATCAGCCTGGAGAAGGGTACCAAAACATTTCCACAGCATTCCACATATCATGAAACACAGTGCAGACAGTCATCAAAAGGTGGTGAAAATATGGGGTTACAGTGACATTATGAAGGAGTGAACATCCCACCAAAGTCTATGAGCATACAAGACCAACACAGGTCAGGGAGGCTGCCAGGAGCCCTACAGCAACAGTGAAGAAGTAGCAGGAATCTCTGGCAAGTACTGGGTGTGTATGACATGTCACAACAATCTTCAATGGTCTTCATTTGTCCTGCCTATAGGGTAGGGTTGGAAGATGGCAGAAATTCCTCACACCAAACAATATCCAGGCTCGGTGAAAGTTTGAAAACAATACATCAGGTCTCCAAAAAGCAAGTGGGAAAATGTGTCATGGTAATATGAGACCATGGTTGATCTCTTTGGCCACAATTCTGACAGGTGTGTTTGGAGCAATAACACCACTGCACATCACCACAACAGCACCACCCCCATGGTGAAGCATGGTGATGGCAGTGTCCTGCTTTGGTGTTGCTGTTCACAAGCTAGAACTAGGGCTGTAGCCAAGTTAGAGGAGATTATGAACAGTTCCAAACACTTGTCTCTTGTGGTTCCAATCCTTCTAGTGTCTGCCACATAGCTGTGGATGGTGAGGAATTCCACCTTTCCACACAACAATGGCCCAAACCATACATCCAAATAAAAAAAAAGGTGGCTTCAACAGAACACATGTAACGTTCTGCACAGGCCAAGTCAGAGCCCACACTTATGTCCAATAGGATATATGCAGGGTGACCTGAAGAGGGCAGTGCACAGGGGATGCCCTTGCAATCTGACATAGTTGGAGGCATTTTGCAAGGGAGAGTGTGCAAACATTGGCAAGTCAAGATGTGCCATGCTGATAGACACCTTCCCAAGAGGACTGCATGCTGTGATTAAATCAAAAGGTTCTTTAACAGAGTATTAGTTTAAGGGTGTGCACACTCATGCAACCAGCCTATTGTACCTATTTCATTTACCATGTTACATGTAACTGATGTGCATGTTCTTCAGTTGGACTGGACAGGTTGTATGTCATATGAAATGATGCCAATGTTATAACCTGATTTCTGAGGTCTCATGTGATATATCATGGAAACCTGGAATGTTAACAGGTATGTGTACACTTACTATATCGACTGTAAGCTTGGGAAGTTGTTTGAGTAACCAACTTTGATTTAACATACACGTACTGCAGGTTATGCAGTCTACACCTCAAATTAGGACATTAATTAGTGGTACCAATCCACAGGTCAACCCAGTAATGTATCAGACAAACACAGGAGTTATGAGGAACAGACCAAACATATGAGCCACACATGTAGACATTCAGCAGAACCCTGTAAAGTTGGGAGGTATGTTCTGTAGGAGTTGACACAGTGCTATACAGGTGAACAGCAATAATTTACATGGGTGCAGTGTGTGCTAGGTGAAGGGCCATCACCTACTAACACCACTCACGTATCCCAGAGATGTATATTAGTAGTAACAGTAATTGCAAGGGCTGCACTGCATGATGCTGAGGGTTTGTCCAGAGTGTATATGTTATTGTCTGACTGTGTTGTGAATGCCCCCAGCCAACTAATGTGAGGTCTGGGTAATACCTTTGAAGCACCTCACGTGTGTGTGTGTGTGTGTGTGTGTGTGTGTGTGTGTGTGTGTGTGTGTGTGTGTGTGTGTGTGTGTTTGGGTGTACCAGCAAACCTTATAGTGCCTGTAGTAATTTACATATGTTGTTTTTCCCTCACAGGTGGACATGGTGGCTGTGGTCCCTTCCACTCTGATACTGATGTCATTGCCTCTGCAGACTCTGACCATGATGCTACTCATATTGAGGCACAGATGGGCCTGTCAGGGGATGAATCTGTGCCATCAGTTGGTATCCCACTATTGTCAATCCCATTCCCACATGCAGTCACAATGCCCACACATAGCCCGTCACCAGTGGCCACAGATAATGGACAGTTGGCTGGTGGTAGCATAGAACAGGCTACTGTGGTGACTATGGCAAATGAGGGTGCAAGCACTAGCCATAGCCAGAGTGCTGGCAAGGTCCCACACAGGCAGATGGGCAGGGGTGCTCAGAGGAGGCTTGCAGCCTGTCATGCCCCTGTTGCAAGTTCCACAGCAGCACTCACCAGATACATGTTTTGGGCCATCATGGGGACACAGGTATGTAATCAATGTAATACCAGACATATACACAAGGTCATGGATGAGCACATCCCTGGTGTCCTTGGCGATATTCATGAGCTCACTGCAGCCATCCATGAGTGTACTGAGGTCATGGATAGATGGTGGGGGAGACCTTGGCACTAATTGACCATGAAATATCTGTGCTTGAGCATTTGGCGGACGATGGCCAGCAGCCACATGGATGTAGGGTAGCACTACAATCAGCTGAGGGTCTACGTGGTCATGCACCATCACATTCCTGTACTGGCAGTACCACCAGCACTACTGAAGGGGGTGGGCTGTCCATGCCATGATACAGCAGGCCATGGGCACATGATCCTGGCTGGTCCCAACAGGGGGCAGTGATCCAGCAAACAGCAATCACCATCGGGGAGTAGTACTGCTTCTGGACTCAGCCCTGGTGGTGCCAGTGATACCCTTGGCAGGCCCAGTTCCCATATCCATGGCCAGAGACAATGAGCTGTACACCCTGCCACGTACGGCCCACAGCTGTCCAAAATACCCCTGCATGGGGCGCCCACATGGCATGACTGTGTGCATGCAAACACACACACACACACACACACACACACACACACTCCACCAGACAAGTCACCTCCACACACACACACACACACACACACACACACACACACACACACACACACACACACACACACACACCACCCCTGCACAGCCCATTTAATGAACACCCCCCAAACAGACACACATGATGTCAACTGTATGGCCCAGCCTAGGCTTCTGGCAAACCCACACAACACCCTCTGCATATGATGATACCTGTGCCACATCCATGTCATCCATACCATTGATGCAGGGACATGCTAATATGGGTCTATTGCACAGGGTGACTTTAGTAGAGTGTAGCTATTTAATGCTGTGTAAGGTGCTGTCATCTGCCATTTGTAATGGGTACACATCAGAGTGTGTGTGTGTACCTTTTCAGCCATGATGCATTATTGGTGTTAATAACACTAAGCAAATGTATTCTCACATGCTGTATTCTGTTTGTGTTCTAGGTGTCTGTGTGTCAGCAGGATGTGGCCCTGCAGACATCACCTATGAAGGGTATGGCAATGTTGTAACACATCAACCATGTCATTGCCAAGGTACAGCTGTATCTGCACACATTTTCCAGGTCTGTGTAACAGTTCTTGCATGTGCCTCACAGCTTATAGGACTAAGGTGTTGTATCTAAGTCTATGGTGGCTGACATCAGCTCTAGTAGAGTGGACAATGGTAAGTGTGGTGAGTGGAACACACCTCAGATTGCTAACACCTTCAACCCCAAAGGATATTGTGCTGAACAAGCACACAGAGAATACTGTTTTCACACACACACACACACACACACACACACACACACACACACACACACACACACACACACACACACACACACACACATGCACATGATCACAGTTGCCAGTGTTGTGTTTGGAACCCCAACCTATCAAGTTGTGGTACCACACTATTAAGTGGTTATTGCAGCTGGCACAGGACTACTAGTGTGGTGAGTGTTACAAGGTACCTGTAAGGTGAATAACATCATGTGACCTTGTGGGGTATGGCAATGGTGGCTGCACTGGGTGTGAGAGTACTCATTATAGTGTCATATACAAGTCTATACACTCACAACCACTGCTATACACACAAATGCACACACAAACACACACACACACACACACACACACACACACACACACACACACACACACACACACACACACACACACACACACACACACTTACCAGTACTGACATTAGCAGACCAACCTATCTTGTTATTCATAACATACTATTCCATACTGTTGCACAGGGCTTATTGGGCTGAAGAGTGTCTACAGATACCACTATGGTTGATGTGAGCAGTGGACCTCATACAGTAGATCTAGGAATATGTACTGTGAGTACCTTGGCATAAAATATGAAACCATGCCCATCCAATGGATGCCGTTCTCACACAAAAACATTTGCCAGGATTGGGATTAGAACCCCTACCTATCTATTTATTGCTAGGCATGTATCACATGCGTCATGGAGGTTGTGGGGTGACATTTGTCCAAAGGTACTTCTAAGGTGAGGGACATCACCAGGCCTTGCAAATTATGACAATGGGTGATGTACTGGGTGAGAGAGGGCACAAAATACTGTAATATACACATATACACACTTAAACACAATAATAAACACACACACACACACACACACACAC